>NC_073379.1:6754023-6994023 GCF_028641065.1 Leucoraja erinaceus
AAACCTGCTCCTGGTTTTGGACCTCAGGCTGGGGCAGAGGTTCACCTTCCAACAGGGCAAAGACCCTAAGCACACAGCCAAGACAACGCAGGAGTGACTTCATGACAAATCTGTGAATGTCCTTGAGTGGCCCAGCCAGAGCCTGGACTTGAACCTGAACGAACATCTCTGGAGGAACCTGAAAATAGCTGTGCAATGACTCTCCCCATCCAACCTGACAGAGCCTGAGAGGGTCTGCAGAGAAGAATGGGAGAAATGACCCAAATACAGATGTGCCAAGCTTGTAGTGTCATACCCAAGAAGACTTGAGGCTGTAATCGCTGCCAAAGGTGCCTCAACAAAGTACTGAGTAAAGGGTCTGAATACTTATGTACATGTGATATTTCAGTTATTTCTTTTTAATTATTCTGCAAAAATTCCAAAACACCTGTTTTCGCTTTTTTATTATGAGATTTTGTGTGTCGATTGATGATAAAAAAAAAAAGAATTTAATCCATTTTAGTATAAGGCTGTAACTTGTCGGGGGCGGCCCGGCCCGAGGGAAGAGCGGCGCCCATGTCGGGGCGGCCCAGCCCGAGGGAGGAGCGGCGCCCATGTCGGGGCGGCCTGGCGCGAGGCTGAACGCTACTTACGTGAGGGCGATCCGGCTCGGGGCTGGAACGGTGGTCCGGTGGCTGGGACGGCATTTTTGCGGCGGTGACCTGAGTCCGGGGTTCGGCCGCGAGCCAGCGGCTGTGTCAGCAGGACTGGTGGACGGCAGCTTCGACCACCCCGGGCCGCGGTGATTGAGCCGCGGGACTGTTTTAACATCGCCCGGTGGGGTATCGCCTCAGCGCAGAGGGAGAAGAGGAGGGAAGAGACTGCAGACCTAAGACTTTTTGCCTCCATCACAGTGAGGAGATGCTGGGTGGACTCACTGTGGTGGATGTTAATGTGTGTTTATTGGTGTTTTTTATTGTATTGTATGTATGTATGTATGACTGCAGGCACGAAATTTCGTTCAGACTTCGGTCTGAATGACAATAAAGGAAACCCTGTAAACGTAACAAAAGGCCTCCTCCTGCACCTATTTTCTATGTTTCTTGGAGGCAGAGATCAGGCATGATTGAAAGGTGTAGTGGACTCGATGGGCCAAATGGCCTAATTCCACTCCAAAAACTTAGTTTAGTGTTTAGATTAGTTTCCTTCAGCCCACCGAGTCCGCACTGACCAGCGATAGGGTCTTGGTGAGACCACACCTGGAGTATTGCGTGCAGTTTTGGTCTCCAAATCTGAGGAAGGACATTATTGCCATAGAGGGAGTGCAGAGAAGGTTCACCAGACTGATTCCTGGGATGTCAGGACTGTCTTATGAAGAAAGACTGGATAGACTTGGTTTGTACTCTCTGGAATTTAGGAGATTGAGAGGGGATCTTATAGAAACTTACAAAATTCTTAAGGGGTTGGACAGGCTAGATGCAGGAAGAATGTTCCCGATGTTGGGGGAGTCCAGGACAAGGGGTCACAGCTTAAGGATAAGGGGGAAATCCTTTAAAACCGAGATGAGGAGAACTTTTTTGACACAGAGAGTGGTGAATCTCTGGAACTCTCTGCCACAGAGGGTAGTTGAGGCCAGTTCATTGGCTATATTTAAGAGGGAGTTAGATGTGGCTAAGGGGATCAGAGGGTATGGAGAGAAGGCAGGTACGGGATACTGAGTTGAATGATCAGCCATGATCATATTAAATGGCGGTGCAGGCTCGAAGGGCCGAATGGCCTACTCCTGCACCTAATTTCTATGTTTCTATGTTTCTATGATCACCGCACATTAACACGACCCTACATGCACCAGGGACAATTTTACACATACACCGTCTTTGCAGTGTGGGAGGAAACAAAAGATCTCGGGAGAAATCCCATGGGGAGAAGGTACAAACTCCGTACAGACAGCACCCGTAGCCGGGATTGAACCCGGGTCTCCCGCGCTGCAAGCTCTGAGCCACCCTGTCCCACTAGTGACACCTGTAGGAAGACTCGGAGAAATGCACTTACCAGGCTGGCGGTGAGGGAAGGAGCTGACTGACCAAGTGTCTGGCTGCGCATACGGACCAGGTTGGTCGTCTCCATCGTCTGCTGCCACAACAGCTGTGCCGATCCTGGGGGAAGAAGGTATTTTCCTGTCAAAGAAGAAAGTTTGTTCCCCATCAGTCTCGACAAACCACACAACTTAAAAACTCTTTAGTCTAGTTTAGAGACACAGCATGGAAACAGGCCGTGTCCGCACTTTTTTTTTTTTTTTTCCGTAAATATATTTTATTAGATTTTCAAACAAATGTACAATTTACAAGGGAAGGTAGAAAGCTCAAACAATTTAAAAAACACTTAAACAAAATTATCAAATTAAAATATTAACATTTTAATCTATAATATATTCAACCACCTGTGGTGACCAGCGTTCACAGAAGGCCTCCACAGTCCCCATGGACACTGCGTGTTCCCTTTCTAGGGAAAGGGGTAGGCAGCCGACCGCTGTGCGGCCATCGACTGCCCGCTGCCTGGACCCGCGAATGGCCATCTTGGGGATCCTGTGGATAGGGTGAACTGTTTTAAATATCTGGGAGTCCACATCTCCGAGGATATGACATGGGCATCACACGCCTCAGCACTCGTGACTAAGGCAAGGCAGCGCCTTTACCACCTCAGGCAATTGAGGAAATTCAGAGTGTCTCCGAGGATCCTCCAGTGCTTCTACGCAGCGGCTGTGGAAAGCATCTTGTCCGGGAACATTACCATCTGGTTTGGGAATTGCTCTGCCAAGGACAAGAAGGCTCTGCAGAGAGTAGTGCGTTCGACCGAACGCACTATGGGAACTTCACTCGCCCCCCTGCAGGAATTATACAACAGGAGGTGCAACTCCAGAGCCAACAATATCATGAGAGACCCCTTCCACCCCTGCAACGGACTGTTCCAGCTGCTACGGTCAGGCAAACGCCTCCGCTGCCATACGGTGAGAACGGAGAGGTTGAGAAGGAGTTTCTTCCCAGAGGCCATTCGGACTGTAAACGCCTATCTCACCAGGGACTAACGCTACTGAACATGTTTCCTTCCATTATTTATTATGTAAAAGAATATGTGTGTTATGATTGTGTTTATAGTTTGTTTGGTTGTTTGGTTGTGTCTTTCGCTCAAAAGTCCGCGAGCATTGCCACTTTCATTTCACTGCACATCTCGTATGTGTATGTGACAAATAAACTTGACTTGACTTGACTTGACTTGGCCAGGCCCAGGAGCAGACCGACAGGGAGACCCCCTCCTCCTTCCCGACCCTCCCCCCTCTGTACCGGGTGCCCATAAATTAATAGCGTTGGACTAAAATGTAGCCAAAACTTGAGGAGCAGCCCTTTCAGATACTCGAACAGTGGCTGCAACATCTCACACTCTATGTACACATGGAACACGGTCTCTTCCTCACCGCAGACGTGACAAGCAGGGGAAGAGTCCGTGAAGCGGCTCAAATACCTATTGCAGGCCACGACTTTGTGCAACACTCTCCACCCCAGGTCCCCGATGTAAAGGGGGAGGACTCCCTTGTAGAGAGACCTCCACTGGGGACCGCTCCCCTACCGTGCCCGCACTGACCAGCAATCCCCACACATTAACACCATCCTACGCATAATTGGGACATTTTTCAATTTCTCATTTTTTACATTTACCAAGCCAATTAACCTACAAACCTGTAAGTCTTTGGGAGTGTGGGAAAGAACTGAAGATCTCGGAGAAAATCCCAGACAGGTCACGGGGAGAACGTACAAACTCCGTGCAGACAGCACCCGCAGTCGGGATCGAACCCGGGTCACTGGTGTTGCAAGCGCTGTAATGCCCCTGTCCCACTTAGGAAACCTGAACGGAAACCTCTGGAGACTTTGCGCCCCACCCAAGGTTTCCGTGCAGTTCCCGGAGGTTTTTGTCAGTCTCCCTACCTGCTTCCACTACCTGCATCCGCCTGCAACCACTGCGAACAGCACAGAAACCTTGGGTGGGGCGCAAAGTCGCCAGAGATTTCCGTTCAGGTTTCCTAAGTGGGACAGGGGCATTAGGCAGCAACTGTACCGTTGCACCACTGTGACCGCCCTAATGTGACTTCAAATATGGCAACTTTGTTTCTCTGGAGACGCAAGTTTAGTTTAGTTTATTGTCACGTGTACCGAGGTACAGTGAAAATGTGCTTTGTTGTGTACTAACCAGTCAGTGGAAAGACAATACATGATTGTAATCGAGCCATTTACAGTGTACAGATACAGGATAAATGGAATAACGTTTAGTGCAAGACAAAGTTTAGATTATTGTCACGTGTACTGACGTACAGGGAAAAGCTTTTGTTGCATGCTAACCAGTCAGTGGAAAGACAAAACATGATTACATTCAAGTTGTCCACAGTGTACAGACACAGGATAAAGGGAATATCGTTCAGTTCATGATAAAGTCCAGTAAAGCACAATTGAAGATAATCCGAGGATCTCCAATGAGGTAGATGGTAGGTCAGGACCACTCTCTAGTTGGTGAAAGGATGGTCTTGATTACAGCTGGGAAGGTAATGCAGATAGACAATAGGTGCAGGAGTAGGCCATTCGGCCCTTCAAGCCAGCACCACCATTCAATGTGATTATGGCTGATCATCCCCAATGTTGGAATCTTGAGCAAAAAAAAGAGCTGGAGGAACTCAACAGGTCAGGCAGCATCTGTGAATGAATGAACAGATGATGTTTCGGGTCAAGACCCTTCTTTAGGCATTTAATCCTCCTGACCATCACTCCAACATATACCTTCCTTTATGGGACAGGCAGCATCTCTGGAGAGAAGGAAGGAGGAACAGACACCTCAAAGTCACAAGGTCATACAGTATTGAAGCAGGCCCTTCAGCCCACCATGTTCATGTTGACCATCAAGTACCCATCTACATTAGCATGCAGATACAGCAGGCAGTGAAGAAAGTGAATGGCATGTTGGCCTTCATAACAAGAGGAGTTGAGTAGAGAAGCAAAGAGGTCCTTCTGCAGTTGTACAGAGCCCTAGTGAGACCACACCTGGAGTATTGTGTGCAGTTTTGGTCCCCTAATTTGAGGTTGGACATTCTTGCTATTGAGGGAGTGCAGCGTAGGTTCACGAGGTTAATTCCCGGGATGACGGGACTGTCATATGCTGAGAGAATGGAGTGGCTGGACTTGTATACTCTGGAGTTTAGAAGGATGAGAGGGAATCTTATTGAAACATATAAGATTATTAAGCGTTTGGACACGCTAGCGGCAGGAAAATGTTCCCGATGTTGGGGGAGTCCAGAGCCAGGGGCCACAGTTTAAGAATAAGGGGTAAACCATTTAGAACGGAGATGAGGAAACACTTCTTCACACAGGGAGTTGTGAGTCTGTGGAATTGTCTGCCTCAGAGGGTGGTGGAGACCGGTTCTCTGGATACTTTCAAAAGGGAGCTAGATAGGGCTCTTAAGGATAGCGGAGTCAGGGGATATGGGGAGTGGGCAGGAATGGGGTACTGATTGGGGATGATCAGCCATGATCACATTGAATGGTGGTGCTGGCAAGAAGGGCTGAATGGCCTACTCCTGCACCTATTGACTATAACATTAATTGCCCATCAATACTTGATCTGAGGCGATTAGCGAATGAGTGTTTTCACTCATGGTGGGTATATGGAACGAGTTGCCAGAGAAGGTAGCTGTGCCAGGTACTACAGGCATATGGACAGGAAAGGTTTAGTGGAAGATGGGCCAAACACAGTCAAATGGAACTAGCTTAGACTGGGCTTCTTGGTCAGAATGGACAGATTGGGTCAAGGGGCCTGTTTCTGTGCTGGGTGATTCAATGAGTGGGTGATTATGACTCTAAATATCTGTCCAAATTTAATGGACAACCTTACAGCTGAGGCACAGCCTGTAGCAGCACATAGTGCTGGGGCTGGGAAGTCAGAATCCTCGTCATTGGTCGGCACAGTCACATGACGGGGGGTTTAGAGAGTAATTTTGTAGGCTTTGAGAGAGTAATTAGCGGATGAGAAGAGCTCACCTCCCCCATCCCGTCCTCCCCACTTCCTACAGGGGCACCATGGAGAGCAGTTTGACCAGCTGCATCTCTCTCTGATTTGGGGACTACAAAGACTCCAACTGGAAGTCCGTGTGGAGAGCGGTGAGGACGGCTGAAAAAAATCATCGGGACTTCTCTTCCTTCAATCCGGGACATTGCGAGCAAACCTTGCTTGTCCAAGGCCAGCAGCATTATAAAAGACCCCACACATCTCCATCATGGACTGTTCACTCTGCTGCCCTCGGGCAAAAGGTATCGCAGTATAAGGAGCAGAACGGCCAGGTTTAGCAACAGCTGCTTCCCCCGAGCCATCAGACCCTTGAATTCCATACCATTATCTATTATATCTTTTAATCTATTTTATCTTTTTGTTAATTTATGTGAGCACGGTGAGCCAGATGCAACAACATTTTGTTCAGACTTGCATTTATTGGTGAATTTTTCAATGACAATAAAGTCTTTTGATTGAGTCAGCACTCCTCGCATCAACAGGAGCTGTTTTCGCTGGTTCGCTAGAATTTAGAAGATTGAGGGGGGATCTTGTAGAAACTTACAAAATTCTTAAGGGGTTGGACAGGCTAGATGCAGGAAGATTGTTCCCGATGTTGGGGAAGTCCAGAACAAGGGGTCACAGTTTAATGATAAGGGGGAAGTCTTTGAGGACCGAGATGAGAAAATCATTTTTTACACAGAGAGTGGTGAATCTGTGGAATTCTCTGCCACAGAAGGTAGTTGAGGCCAGTTGATTGGCTATATTTAAGATGGAGTTAGATGTGGCCCTTGTGGCTAAAGGGATCAGGGGGTATGGAGAGAAGGCAGGTACGGGATACTGAGTTGGATGATCAGCCATGATCATATTGAATGGCAGTGCAGGCTCGAATGGCCGAATGGCCTACTCCTGCACCTATTTTTTATGTTTCTATGTTTCTAGCTGGAATAGGTACGTGGTGTTACGATCTTTTATTATTATGTGTTTTTGTTAATAAACACTTTTCCGCTCAACCTGCCTGGTCTCACTGCAATGGTGACCACGACATGATTCAAACATGATCAACCTGCCTGGTCTTACTACAAGCCCCAGAATAAAAGGACGTACCTTTACAAATGGAAAAGAGGAAGGATTTCCTGAGTCAGAGGGAGGTGAACCTATGGAATTCATTATCACAGAATGCTGTGGAAGCAGAGTCATTGAGTATTTTTAACGCGGAGATCGATAGATTCTTGATTAGTGAGGACACCAAAAGTTGCGGGGAGAAGGTATGAGAATGGGATCGAGAGGGATAAATAGATCAGCCATTATCAAATTCGGGGTGGCACAGTGGCACAGCGGTAGAGTTGCTGCCTCACAGCGCCAGAGACTTGGGTTCGATCCTGACAGTGGATGCCGTCTGTACGCAGTGTGTACGTACGTGTACGTACGTTCTCCCAGTGACCTGCGTGGGTTTTCTCCGGGTGCTCCAGTTTCCGCCCACACTCCAAAGACGTACAGGTTTGTAGGTTAATTGGATTCTGTAAATTGTAAATTGTCCCTAGTGTGTGTAGGATAGTGTTAGTGTACGGGGTTATCACTGGTCGGTGTGGGCTTGGTGGGCCGAAGAGCCTGTTTCGGCGCTGTATCTCAAGTGGAAAGATGTTCCAGGCGTGGAGCTGAGCGGCTGAAGTTTAGGAAAAAAAGCAATGGCCTGCGACATAATGACCATAGCAGAATGAAAAGAGATATCCTTTAATCACTTTTAAAAGACATTTGGACAGGTATGAAGGGCTTGTTTCCATGCTGTATGTCTGAGGTGCATCTAGACATGTGTATTAATACACTATTAATGGCACGATTGTAATCATGTATTGTCTTTCTGCTGACTGGTTAGCCTGCAACAAAAGCTTTTCACTGTACCTCGGTGCACGTGACAATAAACTAAACTGAAAGTAAAGGCTAAGTGATGGAACAGACTTGACGGGCCGAATGGTCAATTCTGCTCTTATGCCTTATGGTCTATGACTAAAATTCAAGCCACTGCCATCAATATTACAATTTTCATGTAAATTAACATTATCTTTTCTGCTCCCATCTGCACAGTCACGCCCTGCATTCTTACTGAGAATAATAATAGCTTCATTTATTTTTGTTGAAACAATGGCATCATCTGGCAGATTTGCACAAAATGAACCGCATTTAATTAGATGTCATCGCTACAAATCCAATGTGATCATTTAAAATTGGGACTGTCCAATTTGGGCTTTTTTTTTGGTTGCGTTATATGTGGCAGCTGTCTGCAGTACAAAGGGAATCCAATCAATCATTTTGTGAATGTGCCGAACAAACCGAGTCACTTCCCAATCCCAAGGTCCCAATACATGTTATCTTCATCATCCAATTTGGGAATTCCCAGAAGAATCGAAAGGAAAAACAAAGTGAATACAACCATGAGATTTAAATATTAAATATCGTAGCCAAAAGATGTAACGGGGACCATTCCACTCATTACACACCCATCAAGAGGCAAGAGTGTTTTATTGTCATGTGTGCCAAATATGACAATGGAATTCTTGCTTGCTGCAGCACAACAGAATATGTAATGAGCAAGCATCCCATATGTTCTATATTATGCATGCATCATTGCATAATAAAGATTAGTGTTAGGCACCTTTGCATTGTATATTTCTTGTCAGAAACGTTAATTACACTTCTTCACATCTGTGCCATATTCATATATTGTGCATTTGAGCCACAGTCATCCGGTAATTAAAACATATTAAGAACTACCCTTTGTTAATTGGGAAAGAAGGAAGGTTTCAGCCATCTTCTTGAGTCTGAAGAAGGGTTCCGACCCGAAATGCCACCCATTCCTTTTCTCCAGATATGCTGCCTGACCCGCTGAGTTACTCCAGCATTTGGTGTCTATCTTTGTTATAAACCAGCATCTGTAGTTCCTTCCTGCGCAAGGTTTCGTCCGTGTACCGTGCGCTAGACAGATTGGCGCCGTTGTAACGACATAAATATCGGAGTGAAAAATTGATTATTAAAATCTACAGATTATGGGACAGTTTCTTCCCAGCTGTGATCAGGTAACTGAACCATCCTACCAACAACACTGCCCAACCATCCGCCTCATTGGAGACCCTCAGCGATCTTTGATCAGACTGTACTGTACTTCATCTTGTGTTAAATCAGGGGTCGACAACCTATGGCCCCCGGGCTGAATCCGGCCCATAGCCCAAAATCATCTGGCCCGCAGGCATTTTTTCTCCCCCCCTCAATCATCCGGCCCGCAGACTTCCGTCATCTCCGGTACCTGGAATGGCTAAGAAAGAAGTGCAGATGCTGGAAAAATCGATGGGCGGGACCCATGTGTACACGTGATAGATTGGGCCCGCCATCTGCTCACAGACATGCCACCTGGCCCCTATGTAGAACAAGGTTGCCCACCCCTGTGCTAAATGTTATTCACATTATTGTGTTTATCATTATCAGGGGCTGTGCAGTGGCACAGCAGTAGAGTTACTGCCTTACACTGCCAGAGTCCTGGGTTCAATCCCGACTACAGATGTCTGTACGGAGTTTGTTTGTTCCCCCCCATGATCTGCCTGGGTTTTCCCCGAGTGCTCCAGTTTGCTCCCACTCTCCAAAGATGCACAGGTTTGCAGGTTACTTGACCAGTAAAATTGTAAATGATTCCTAGCGTTAGTAGGATAGCGTTAGTGTACGGGGATAGCGGACTCAGTGGGCTGAAGGGCCTGTTTCCGCGCTGTATCCCGAAACTGAATCAAATGTGTCTGTACACTGTGGACGACTCGATTGTACTAATGTATTGTCTTGTCGCTGACTGGTTAGCACGCGACAAAAGTTTGTCACTGTACCTCGGTACACGTGACAATAAACAAAACCAAAGCTAAACTGATTTAAAAGTAAGGTGTGGCAGAATTAGTGTTTAATTCTTCTTTTTCGTGTCCATCTTGTTACAAATGTTGACCTCGCTGTCATCGTCTGTCCTGAAAAGGACGCAAGCTTCCAGCGACAATCAGTGGAAGCCATCACTGGTCGCAGTAGATGATGGTGGTAGCAGAATTAACTCAGGATACTTGGCAACAAATGCTAGTTTCACCTCATGCTCACAGACTGCTTAAATATTAATTTCATTAATAATCAGAAGTCACTGGTGTCTGAACTCCTGTAAATCTAGCAAAAAGAATTCTGATATTTTTATGTTTTGAAATTTTTGTTAAATGTGTAACGTTTCTGCTAAATAAATGGAAGATATTAAAACAGTTAAGGTTTGTTGATTTGTAAGTTCTTACACTTTAATTTTTTGGTTTAGTTTGGGAGCTACAACATGGAAACTGGCCATTTGGCCCACTGAGTTTGCTCCGACCAGCAATCCCCGAACACTAGCACTATCCAACACACTGGGGACAATTTACACCTTGTTTTTCACCAAAGCCAATTAGCCAACAAACCTGTACGTCTTTGGAGTGTGGGAGGAAACCTGGAGCACCAGGAGAAAACCCACGCAAGTTACGGGGAGAACGGACAAACTCTGCACAGACAGGATCGAACCCGGGTCTCTGTTGCTGTAAGGCAGCAACTCTACTGTAATATATGAAACAGAACTGTACAGCGCAGGAGCAGGCCCCGAGGCCCACAATATCTGTGCCGAACATGCTGCCAAAAGGAATGAGTGATATTTCCGGTTCTGGTCCTTCTCTCCAAAGATGCTGCCGGTCCCACTGAGCTACTCCAGCAATTTGTGTCTACCTTCCCTCTAAATCAGGAGCTGTTATTGTGCCTGCCTCAACTACCTCCTCTGGCAGTTCGTACCATACACCCATCGTGAGAAAAGGTTGCCCCTCAGGTTCCTACTAAATATTGTCCCTCGCACCTTGAACCTATGTCCTATGGTTCCTGATTCCCCTACCTCGGTTAAAAGGCACTCTGCATTCATTCTATCTATTCCTCTCACTATTTTATCCAACACTATTACAACCGAATAGAGTAAAACTAATCTTACAGTGGATTTTTCCCTCAGTAAAGAAAACTCATGCTGGCAAGCAATAAACCATCTAGATCATAGAAACATAGAAACATAGAAAATAGGTGCAAGTGGGCCATTCGGCCCTTCGAGCCTGCACCGCCATTCAATATGATCGTGGCTGATCATCCCTCCCCCCTAATCCCATTCTTCTGCCTTCTCCCCATAACCCCTGACACCTGTACTAATCAAGAAGGGTTTTGGCCCGAAACGTTGCCTATTTCCTTCGCTCCATAGATGCTGCTGCACCTGCTGAGTTTCTCCAGCTTTTTTGTGTACCTATCCATCTCTGCCTTAAAAAAAAATCTGTTAACTTGCCTTCCACAGCCTTCTCTGGCAATGAATTCCACAGATTCACCACCCTCTGTCTAAAGAAATTCCTCCTCATCTCCTTCTTAAAAGAACACCCATTAATTATGAGTCTATGGCATCTGGTCCTAGACTCTCCCACGAGTGGAAACATCCTCTCCACATCTACTCTGTCCAAGCAACTACTACGAAACTGCTACCCCATAGCAGAAGTGTCCACGTCGCAAGGTTGGAAACGGGAAGTATCCTGAGCTAATTCAACTACCACCGTCATCTATTGCAACAATAATAATAATATCTTTTATTGTCATTGCACATAAGCACACGAGATTTGGTATGCAGCTTCCATCCGATGTCATAACTTAAATCTATCTATATTACTAAAACTCTGTTCTTGACCGGTTTTGACCATCTGTGCTGCGATTTCCGAGAGAACGCCGCAACTTACGGCTGTCATTTTTGGCCACCTCGCTCAGAGCCCCCCTCTGCCGCATGTGTGCTGAGGATTTTTCCCGTTGATTAAAAATGACAGAGATATTAATGTTTTTACAAAATTCCCCATTCTCTCTGCTGCCCCCGCTGGCGGCAGGGGGGAGGGACTATAAAACCAGGAAGTGATGTGCCACACAGTCTCTTCAAGATGGAGGAAGGCAGAGGGTCACGTTTCTCTGAGCTGTGAATAACACTGAACGCATGTCTACTCAAGTGTAAGTGCCCTTAGTGGTTCTAAAATGCTTGCAAGAATGTGTCTATTGGTTCTAAAGCTTGCAAAAAAAGTGTCTATTGGTTCTAAAGCTTGCAAAAAAAATGTCTATTGGTTCTAAAGCTTGCAAAAAATGTCTATTGGTTCTAAAGCTTGCAAAAAATGACTATTGGTTCTAAAGCTTGCAAAATAAATGTCTATTGGTTCTAAAATGGTTCATACTAGCACTCCAGAAAGCCCTGCTCCCGGTTGGCTTGGCTTGGGTGTGTCTTGAAATTGAAAGGTACTACTTACTGCAAATGGTGGCATGAAGTTGAAAGGCACTACTTACTGCAAATGGTGGCTTGTGAGCTTTGGCTTGAAATAGAAAGGCACTATTACTGCAAATGGTGGCTTGGTTGCTTTGGCTTGAAGTTGAAAGGCACTACTTACTGTAAATGGTGGCTTGGGTGTGGCTTGAAGTTGAAAGACACCACTTACTGCAAATGGTAGGGGTTATAAATCCCGGAAATGTGGGTGTGGCTCAGTCTCTGCAAGATGGAGGCGGGAGAGGTCGCGACTCGCTGTCTTTAGTGGCTTTGCACCCTACTTCAAATGGCATGAAACTGCACTTGAATTTGGTGGCCTTGCACCCTGCTAGAAGTGGTAAGAAACTGCACTTGAATTTGGTGACCTTATACCCTGCTTGAAATAGAATTTCAAGGATTAGCCGTGAGTCAACTACCAGCCCACCAGCCTTGAGTGAGTGAGTTGCCAGCACAACAGGCTTGATTGACTGAGACGCCAGCCCAAGAATCCATTTGACGTACAATTTGCATACTAGCCCTCTGGAAACCAGTCCCTTCAGCCCACAATACCCATACTAGTGCTCCAGAAAGCCCCCCCCCCCCCCCCCCCAACTGGTCACCAATATTAGAATTGGTGAGGAAGTGGAATATTGCGTTGGATGACCAGCCCTCCTGTGTGATGCTGGGACCCAACGGGTCCCACTTAGTCTAGTAACTAATAAAATTTAGATTTAGATACCCCGAGAACATGGTTTGTAAAAAGAACAGTAAAATAGTCCCCAAGTGATGGTTCCCACTGATTGCCGTCGGAAGCTCGCGTCCTTTCCTTCGGCCGCCCGATGACAGCTATGTCAACATTTGAAACGTGGAAGATGGACACAAAAAGGAGAAGACTACAAAAGGATTTTCAACTTCGCCCTAGCTTTAGAAGGAAAATGTTTTTTTGACGTACCGGTCAGAGCTCCCCCGAGGCTGCCTCGTCTCAAGAACTTGGCATCTTCGCTCAGCTGCCTGTTAAACTTCAGGGCTTTGCCAATGCCACAGGCAAGGTCAGGATGGCTGAACTTGCGAAACGGGAAGGACGGCGGGTGCAAGATGTGGTCAAACTGAAAGATAAAAGAAAAGACACTCATAAATACAGTAAACAGAAAAGTGCGATAAACATTGTAAAGATTGTTACTTTTAAATCTTCAAGTCAAGACAAGTAAAGTTGGCTTGACTTGAAATACGGGTGGCGCATCCTTACAGCGCCAGAGACCCGGTCAGGGTTCCATCCCGATCACGGGTGCTGTCTGTACGGAGTTTGTACCTTCTCTCCGTGACCGCATGAGCTTTCTCCGAGATCTTCGTTTTCCTCCCTCACTCCAAAGACATACAAGTCTGCAGGTTAATTGGCTTGGTGTAAATGTAACTTGCCACGAGTGTGTGTAGAACAGTGTTAATGTGCGGGGGGGGGAGATGGGGAAACGCTGGTCAACGCGGAATCGGTGGGCCGAAGGGCCTGTATCTCCAAACTAAACTAATTACAGGATTTGAAGCATTCACCCAGTGTGTCACTAGCTGTCACCTTCTCCACAGCCACAGTTCCACCAAGGTGCAGTACAGACCGCCGCAGAAGATTCTTCTTCCCCGTGGCTATCAAACTGTACAACTCCTCCACCTTCTGTCGTGGGGTAGACTGATTCCCCTCCCCAATCTTTGCACATCCCCAAATCTATCCACTCCTACATGTTTCATGTATTTTGAATGAATGAATGAGTAAGTTTATTGGCCAAGTATTCAAATACAGGTGCACAACCTTTTATCCGAAGATCCAAATAACAAAAACCTCCGAATAGCGGACATTTTTTTCGGTCCTTGAAGAAAGGTCCTTGAAAACGTTCACCGAGGGCGGCCCGCAGAGGTGACAGCGGAACCTCCGGTCGGTCCTCGAAGAAAGGGGAACTAAATCCCCATTCATAAAAGAGAAGGTGAGAGTATATTGCGCGGGAGGGTTAATAATTGACAATATGCTGCTACCTGCCCGCTGAGTTAAAAAGTTCCCACGGTAGACTCACGATGCGCAGTGTATCGTGAGTCTTGCGTGGGAACTTTTTAACTCAGTGTGCAGGCAGCAGCAGATTGTCGCTCCCTTCAGTTTCACCCCACCTACACCCCTCTGCTTCCCGGCCATGTGTGTGACCCCTTCCCTCCCCAGCTCCCCGCTCATTGCACCGGCGCGGGGGCTTTGCACTGTCTTCACGTCGGCGATGCTAGCAGCACAGTCCCAGTCACCGGAGACGTCAGGACCAACGGGACACTGACCCCCAGGCCCACTGCAAGCACGGAGATCCCAGAGACCCACAGCCAGCAGCAGCCCAGCCCCGTTCCAACTCCAGAGGAAAACTGCAAACTGGCCGGAGACGTCAGGACCACCAGAAGCCGCTCCCCGAGCTGCGCCCCCTCATCGGGACACCGACCCCCAGGCCCACTGCAAGCATGGAGATCCCGGATCAGCAACTCCAGCCCAGCCCCGTTCCAACTCCAGAGGAACACGCTCCCCGTATGGGCAGAAGCTGATGGTGTGCAAGGTACGTCTTGTTCTTGGGGTCGCGCAGCTCGGGCTGTGGGCGAACTGCCACTTGTCGCCGTAGCGGCCCATCGGGGAGTGGATTCCTCTGCAGTTGGAGGGGGGGGGGGGTATTGTGCTGTTTGATCGCCCCGTACTATCCCAGGGACAGGGAGACAGGATGTTCACCGAGGGCGGCCCGCAGAGGTGACAGCGGAACCTCCGGTCGGTCCTCGAAGAAAGGGGAACTAAATCCCCATTCATAAAAGAGCAGGTGAGGGTATATTGTGCGGGAGGGTTAATAATTGACAATATGCTGCTACTTGCCCGCTGAGTTAAAACGTTCCCACGGTAGACTCACGATACACAGTGTAGGTAGCAGCAGATTGTCGCTCCCTTCTGTTTCACCCCACCTACACCCCTCTGCTTCCCAGCCATGTGTGTGACCTCATCCCTCCCCTCTCCAGCTCCCCGCTCATTGCACCGGCGTGGGGGCTTTGTACTGTCTTCACGACGGCGATGGCAGCAGGTCAGTGTCAGTCACCGGAGACGTCAGGACCAATTGGACGTCGACCACCAGGCCCACCGCAAGCACGGAGAACCCAGAGACCCACAGCCAACAGCAGCCCAGCCCAGCCCCGCTCCAACTACAGAGGAACCTGGGTTGCGGATGGCGGGGCGCAGCTCGGGGCGTCGTAGGGGCCCATCGAGGAGCGGGTTCCTGTTGGTCCTGACGTCTCCGGCCACCTGCTATCCTCCGGGAACTGTACCGCCCTTGCAGAAGAGTAGGGGTGTTTGCAGTTGCAGAGGGAGGGGGCAAGGGCGGTACAGTTCCCAGTCTCAGCTCCAGTCCAGAGGGGTGGCCGGAGACGTCAGGACCAACGGGACAGCGACCCCCAGGCCCACTGAAAGCACGGAGATCCCAGAGACCCACAGCCAGCAGCAACTCCAGCCCAGCCCCGCTCCAACTCCAGAGGAACACGTAGGGGCAGAAGCTGATGGTGTGCAAGGTGTTCTTGGGGTGGCACAGCTCGGGCTGTGGGCAAACTGCCACTTGTCGCTGTAGCGGCCCATCGGGGAGAGGATTCCTCTGGAGTTGGAGGGGGAGGGGGGTATTGTGCTGTTTGATCGCCCCTGCTATCCCAGGGACAGGGAGACACAGCGGCTTTTTAGACTGGTGGGCAATCACTTCCAAAGTTCTGCCCACACAGTCAGTACACCTCTCCTACACTGCATTTCATACAAACATTTATTCTGCAAAAAAAAACCTACATTGAAGACTCAAACTCGCGACCGAGTAACTGCCGGGATCAAGGCGCAAACTCGCGACCTTGCGGATATGAGCCGAGCACTCTACCACTGAGCCAGCCGTTAAAATCTACGCTAAAAAATTTCCATTCCGAAGACCGACAAATTCTGAATTACGAAAAGTGTCTGGTCCCAAGGCTTTCGGATAAAAGGTTGTGCACCTGTACAAGCCGCCCGCAAGTAACAACGACATACATAGGCAGTTAGGGATGACACATGGAGGGTATCTGTTTAAGATTGGTGGTGGTGACATCACAGGGTGAAGAACCAATTCCTGGCAATCATGTGACCCATCTGTCGCTACAAGTCAGGACCCCTGAAGAAGTTTCTGTTATGTGTCTCTGATTGGGCTAAAGCAGGGGTGGGCAACCTTGTTCTGCCAAGGGGCCAGGACGCGTGTCTGTGAGCGGATGGCGGGCCACATCTATCACATGTACACATGGATGGTATATTTGTTCATGTGTGTATATATTTATATAATGGTATATGGACACACTGATCTGTTCTGTAGTCATGCCTACTATGTTCTGTTGTGCTGAAGCAGAGCAAGAATTTCATTGTCCTATCAGGGACACACGACAATAAACTCTCTTGAATCTTGAATCCTGCCCCTTCGAGGCTGCCACCCGTTGCACTGGTCCCTAGTTACGGGCGCTCACGAACATGGCGTACCTACGGACCATTGCCTTGGCTCTGTCCTGAAGGCGGTGGCTCAAATACTCACACTCACTCGTCCTCCTGACAACCCTGATCCCGACAGTTAAGCCCAGACACAGAAGGTGCGCGGCCGTGCCGTCGGCTTTGCGCAGGATGCGGTACAGCCAGAGCTCGACCCTGCTCGCCGTCACCGCCATTGCGGCCACCAGCGCAGGCCTCCTGGCGTCACCGTGCCTGGGCTCCGCGGTCTCGGGAGATGACAAATGTTTGCGTGCCGGGGGAAAAAAATCCACCTGAGGACCGGATGATTTTGGGTTACGGGCCGCATTCGGCGCAGGGGCCGTAGGTTGCCGACCCCTGGGCTAAAGGGTTGCCTCCCTCTGTACCTTCCCACTGTTGGTTTCCTGCCACTCTATATCTGTATAAATAGGAGATCGGTTCATTGGGGCGTGTCGTAGACCTGAAATGTCACCTTCTCCTTTTCTCCAGAGATGCTGCCTGTCGCACTTAATTACTCCAGCATTTTGTGTCTATCTTCAGTGTAAAGCAGCATCTGCAGTTCCTTCTTATACAGCATGCAGCTTAAGCAGATTCCCCACTGGTAATTGCAGTAGCTTCTCCCTCCTTCCCCCTCCTCCTATCCAGCCAAGTTGTTCATTTTCCAAACACTTTAACTCCCCCTCCCATTCCCACACTGACCTTTCTGTCCTGGGCCTCCCCCCATTGTCAGAGTGAGGCCACACACAAATTGGAGGAACAGCAATTAACCTCATATTAACCTCATATTTCGCTTGAGCAGCTTACACCCCATCGGTATGATTATTGATTTCTCTAACTTCAAGTAACCCTTGTATCCGCTCTCTCTCCGTCCCTCCCCCCACCCTAGTTGTTGTATTAGTGGTTTAGTTTAGCGATACAGCACGGAAACAGGCCCTTCGGCCCACCAGGTCTGTGCCGACCAGCGATCCCCGCACATTAACACTATCCTGCACCCACTAGGTCCAATGTTTACACACACCAAACCAATTAACCTACAAACCTGTACGTCTTTGGAATGTGGGAGGAAACGGAAGATCTCGGAGAAAAGCCACGCAGGTCAAGGGGAGAACGTCCAAACTCCGTACAGACAGAACCTGTAATCGGGATCGAAACCGGGTCTCCGGCGCTGCATTCGCTGTAAGGCGGCAACTCTACCGCTGCTCCACCGTGACTGCCCGGCGCCGTTTCGGGTCGAGACCCTTCATCAATCCTGAAAAGGTCTAAAGAGGGTAGAAGGCCATCCTGGGGAGTCCAATAGAGGCGGACTGGTGGAAAAGGGGTCATCTCTGGGTGGTGAGAACAGAAAAAGGTGCAGCGGCGTTGGAAGAAAGGCCGATGAAGGGTCGTGACCCGTGACCGGAAACATGACCTATTCCTTTTCTCCAGAGATGCTGGAGTTTCTAAGTCGTCCATTGTCTGTAAAGGGCCTGTCCCACTTGGCCGTCATTTGCGCGTAACTTACGCCACATCATTTATGCGCCACGAATCACGCACGTGATGCGCGCATGGTGCATGGTGATATAGGCAGTGACGCACGGCCATGCACGGCGTCGCAGGATTTTGTGATGTACAAAATTGTTGCGCGCCTGACGCGCAAATGACAGCCAAGTGGGACAGGCCCTTAACTCGTTTGCTCTTTGCCCACAGCTAACAAAGACCGGTTTCCTTCAGCAAACGTTTTTGCATATCTTTCATTCATTCGTTCTGTATCTCTCTATATCACCGTCTACAGCTCTGGTTTCCATTTTCCTGACTCTCATTCCATTTTCCGAAACGTCACCCATTCCTTCTCTCCAGAGAAGCTGCCTGTCCTATTGAGTTAGTTCTGGTCTGTCCCCACATTGGTAATTGCAGCAGAATCTCCCTCCTCCTTCTCCCATCACTCACAACATCCAGTTAATTTGTTCACTTGCAGTCTGAGGCTACTCATGTTCAGTGGAGCAAGGCAAAACAGACATTTCTGTGAAGAATTATTTATTCTCAGTTGCTTATTGCACTGAATTGAAATACAGACACCTGGGGAGGACAGTAGCCTGCATTTACCTGTTCACTCTGCTCCACTGAAGTCAAGCCCAAGCAATGACCATGGCAAAAAAAAACAAACTGCTGGAGTATCTCGGCTCAGTTCAGTTAGTTTAGTTTATTGTCACGTGTACCGAGGTACAGTGAAAATCTTTTGTTGCCTGCCAACCAGCCAGCGGAAAGACAATACATGATTACAATCGAGCCGTTCACAGTGTTCCCGATGTTGGGGGAGTCCAGAACCAGGGGCCACAGTTTAAGAATAAGGGATAAGCCATTTAGAACGGAGACGAGGAAACACTTTTTCACACAGAGATTTGTGAATCTGTGTAATTCTCTGCCTCAGAAGGAGGTGGAGGCCAATTCTCTGGGTGCTTTCAAGAGAGAGTTAGATAGGGCTCTTAAAGATAGCGGAGTCAGACGATATGGGGAGAAGGCAGGTACTAATTGTGGGTGATCAGCCATGATCACAGTGAATGGCGGTGCTTGTTCGAAGGGCCGAATGGCCTACTCCTGCACCTGTTGTCCATTGCGTACAGATACATGATAGGGGAATAACGTTAAGTGCAAGGTAAAGCTAGCAAAGTCCGATCAAAGACAGTCCACCAAGAGGGTCACCAATGAGACAGATAGTGTTTGCACAATGTGTCAAGCAGTATCTGTGGGGACAAAAGGTTGCTCCAGTCGAGGTTTGAGTTGAGACCCTGCATCAGGAACGAGTGTGTAGATGGAATGGACAAGGAGGCGGCAGAGAGGTTCCGGTCTATTATTGTCACATGTACTGAGGTACAGTGGAAAGCTGTGTGTTGCATGCTATCCGAACAGTGCAGATATACCATTCATAAATGGCGGGTGGCGCAGTGCTTCAGCTGGAAGAGCCACTGCCTCACAGCGCCAGAGACCCCAGTTCAATCCCCTACCTCTGGGGTGCTGTGTGTGCGGAGTTTGTACGTTCTCCCTGTGACCGCGTGAGTTTTTCTCCGGTTGCTTCGGATTCTGCCCACACTCCAAATACGTGCGGGCTTGTAGGTGAATTGACCTCTGTAAATCGCC
Organism: Leucoraja erinaceus; assembly: GCF_028641065.1. Classification (NCBI taxonomy): domain Eukaryota; kingdom Metazoa; phylum Chordata; class Chondrichthyes; order Rajiformes; family Rajidae; genus Leucoraja; species Leucoraja erinaceus. The sequence continues at coordinate 6,774,048 of NC_073379.1, forward strand.
CCTAGTGTGTAGGGAGCGGATGAGAAAGTGGGGTAACACAGAACTAGTGTGAACGGGAGATCGATGGTCGGTGTGGACTCGGGGGACCGAAGGGCCTGTTTCCTTGCTGTTTCCACCTCCAAACTAAACAAAACACAATGAGTACAATAGGTTGGATAGATTTAATCGGAACTCAAGAGACCTATTCCTGAGGGGAACCTTCTTAGACGCAAAGGGTGGCGGGTGAATGGAACGAGCTGCCGGAGCAGGTAGTAGAGGCAGAGACCATCGCAACGTTTAAGAAGCAGTTGGACAGGTGTGGATAGGACAGGTTTAGAGGGATATGGGGCAAAAATGGCACGGTCTGGTACAGATGGGACCTGTTGCTCGGTGTGGGCAAGTTGGGCTGAGGGGCCTGTTTCCACACTGCACGACTATCGTTCCACGCTATGACTCGGAAGAGCAAAGGTGTGTTGTCTGGGCTGACAGATACGACTCTGGATGGGGGGGGGGGGGGGATGATAGCCAGATCGGGGCAGGGGCAAGGTAGACAGAGGCTGAAGAGTGATAAATGGACCAGATTAGGAAGGGGTGATGGCCAGATTACATCGGGGGGGGTGGGGTTAAGAAAGACAGGCCAAGGGAAAATAAACACTGTTGTTCCTGGCCCATGGAGGGTTATGGACCAAGCGCAGGCAAGTGGGACTAGGGTAGCTGGGACATTGTTGGCCGGTGTGGGCGAGTTGGGCCGAAGGGCCTATTTCCACACTGTATCACTCCAAGTCCATCTGTGTTCCCTCTCCCGTTAGATCACCTGTTCCATTCTCCGCTCCCCAGCCGACTAGTTATTTAGACTTGTTCATTCCGCATGTGGTCCTACCTGCCCATTACCCACAATCCATCTGGGTTTCTTCTCCTCATGCTTTAACTTTCCTTCCCACCCTTTACCTCCATTGTGCGGCACGGTGGCGCAGCGGTAGAGTTGCTGCCTCACAGCGCCAGAGACTCTGGTTCGATCCTGACTATGGGGCTGTCTGTATGGAGTTTGTATCTTCTCCCTGTGACCTGGGTGGGTTTTCCTCCAAGATCTCCGGCTTCCTCCCACACCCTAAAGATGTACAGTTTTATAGATGAATTGGCTTGGTATAAATGTAGAATTGACCAGAGTGTGTTAACGTGCGGGGGAGGGGGGGGACCAAGGAAAAATCATTCATGTCGTGGCCCTGTTTACACCAATCTTTCCACCACCAAGCACCAGAAACACAAGAAGCGACAAGCCAGACACCATTGCACGCAGATGCCGAGAAGTGCGTTCAGCTCTGGCCGAACAGCTTCTAATCTTGTATGTGGACTCGATAAGAAGAAGAATGTGCGGGGATTGCTAGTCGGTGCAGACTCGGTGGGCCGAAGGGCCTGATTCCACGCTGTATCTCTGAACTAAAAAGTAAACACAGATGCTGTCTCACCCGACGAGTTCCTCCAGCACTTTGATTTACACTCCAGATTCCAGCATCTCGTCTCTCGCCTCTCCAATCAAAACCACACGCCACCTGCAGCAACAATTCAGTGTCGGCATTCTGCAAACACTTTCTTTTCCACTGTTAGGGAATTTACAAAGCACGAACACGGAGTAATTTAGAATCATACATTATTCAGTTTTCTTGTCAAATTGTCTTCCCGCTGACTGGATAGCACGCACCAAAAGCTTCTTACATGTACTTCGGTACACTTGACAATAAACTAAACTGTATCACTGTATTGTTAGATGACCACCGTTGTAAACTCAAGGTTGTTGTTAACAAAACAAGAGCTTTCAATTTGCACAAATATTGACAGCAGTCAAAACCATTGTCATAATCTGACCACAATTCAGCCCCGCAGCAGTAGTAGTAGCAACCACATCTTGCCTTGCGATGCACTGTACACAGCCACAAAGTGGTTTGAAGGTAAACATTTGCCCTCTATAAGAACAAAGGAAATATAGACAATAGACAATAGGCAATAGGTGCAGGAGTAGGCCATTCGGCCCTTCGAGCCAGCACCGCCATTCAATGTGATCATGGCTGATCATCCATAATCAGTACCCCGTTCCTGCCATCTCCCCATATCCCCTGATATGCTGGAGGTGGTGGTGGAGGCAAGTATGATAGTGGCATTTAAGAGACTTTTTACAATAGGCAATAGGAGCAGGAGTCGACCATTCGACCCTTCGAGCCACCACCGCCATTCACTGTGTTCCTGCCATCTCCCCATATCCCCTGATTCCGCTATCTTTAAGAGCCCTATCTAACTCTCTCTTGAAAGTATCCAGAGAACCGGCCTCCACCGCCCTCTGAGGCGGAGAATGCCACAGACTCACCACTCTCTGTAAGAAAAAGTGTTTCCTCATCTTCGTTCTAACTGGCTTACTCCTTATTCTTAAACTGTGGCCCCTGGTTCTGGACTCCCCCAGCATCGGGAACAAGTTTCCTGCCTCTAGCGTGTCAAAACCCTTAACAATCTTGTGTGTTTCAATATATATTGAGAAGAGCTTTAAAATATCTCCCGGCAGGTCCAATAAGTCACATCTTGCTCAGCGTCTAAACGGGAAATGTGACAGATACATCGTTCTTTACAATGCCATGTACGATAGTGATCGCAACTCCTACTGAAGTGTGGATGTCACTGTATCGCTTGTGTGGCTGTCGGCTCGCTTGGAGCTCATCCGCCCTTTGGCAGGTCTTGTTTTTGGTCCTGCTGGGGGTCCACAGCCCCCTCCTCACCCGGCAAACCAGGTGGGGGAGACGGTTTAGTCGCCGACTATCCGACCATGGAGCAGGTAGCACTGGATTACACGGTTCCCGTGGCGGGGGGACTCCCCCCCCCGACCCGCAAGAGCTTTCCGAATTACGACTTGCACACTATCAAGGCCACATGAAGATAATGGAGTAACTCAGCGGGACAGGCAGCATTCCCGGAGAGAAGGAATGGTTGACGTTTTGTGTCGAGACCCTCCTTCAGACTGAGCGGCAGGGGAGAGGGAGACATGGAGATATAGAAGGGTGAGGTGTGAAAACAAGACATCAAAGGGGACAAACTCAAGGAAAATGTGGAAGTCACTGTTAGCTAGACACATTGCTGGAGTAACTCAACGGGACAGGCAGCATTTCTGGATAGGTGGAATGGGTGAAGTTTCGGGCAAAGATCCTATATCTGCTATAAGATCTTTGGTTTCGGGTCTCGGCCCGAAATCGTCACCTATTCCTTCCCGCCTGTCCCGCTGAATTACTCTAGCACTTTGCGTTGCGCTTCCGTTTAAACCAGCGTCTGCAGTTCCTTCCTTCACGTGACAAAGAAGCGTACGGATATAAAATGTAATCAGGGGTCAGACTGGTCGGTGAACTAGGATGGGGGGAGGGATAGAGAGAGGGAACGCAAGCGTTACTTGAAGTTAGAGGAGTTCATATTCAGACCGCTGGATTGTACACTGCCCAAGTCACACCAATCCCCGTTTTCTGCCTCTGAAGAATAAAATAATTCCAATGATCAATGATCACCGCTGCCTTGTCAAAAACATGCTCCTGAGAGCACTTGCTTTGTTTAATAATTGAAAATGAAGCATAACTTCTTGACACAAAATATGGGAAGCAGCAGGCAGACTCTGTAAGTCCCTGAAGAAAGCAACATCTCACAAACATATCGGGACAATGAAACGAATAAAAAATATCCCTTCAGCCAGTGTCAAGGCTAAATCTTACAGACAGCATCCTTAAAATTCAAAAAAAAAAACTCAATGTTCCCCAAGGGATTTGGTATTAACAGCAGCAATTTGTCATAATCTGCTTACTCTGCATCTTACCTATAGCCTCCGGCTGGTAGATATTCAGAAGCTCTTAAATTCAGTGGAATAAGCGATCTATGAATCGTGCCATGCAAACGGCAAACCAGCACGCGCATAATAGCCCTGTCCCACGGTATGAGTTCATTCCAAGAGTTAAAGAAAAAATCAAACTCGGGGTAAGCACGGAGAATGAACGTAGCGGGTACGTCGGAGCTCGGGGACGTCTCTTAGCGCTAACAGCAGGTACTCGGGAAGACTTGCTAACGGCAGGTAAGCTCGGGAAGATTCGTGAAGAATTTTCAACATGATGAAAAATGTCCACGAGAGCCCCGAGTACCGACGAGTGGCCATTACCGTAAATCTCCGAGTTCGAATCAGGGGAAACTCGGGAGAGCTCATGGAATGAACTTGTACCGTGGGACAGGGGTTTAAACCTGTCCTCTTTCCAAAGTGCGTGATCTTCATTCCAGGGTAAATTGTTTAGTTCTTACCCCCCCCCCCCCCCCCCCATCCCTCCTTCTGGTTTTTAATTTCACTCCTCTTCTCTTAGTTTAGTTTATTGTCACGTGTAACGAGGCAATAGACAACAGGTGCACAAGTAGGCCATTCGGCCCTTTGAGCCATTCAGTTTGTAGGTTAATTGGCTTGGTGTGAATGTACTATTGTCCCTAGTGTGTGCAGGACAGTGTTGGTGTGCGGGGGATCGCTGGTCGGCACGGACTCGGTGGGCCGAAGGGCCTGTTTCCGCACTGTGTCTCTGAACTAAACTGAAGCACAAGGAGACAGCAAGCATCTACAGGCTACTTGGCCGTGCGGATCCTACACCGCTGTGCTGAACCTTATCATCGCAAGTGTTCTTCCGGCCGTGAACACTTGGCAGTCAGCAGCCTGTATAATCTCCACCACCCTGGTCCCTGCACGCCAAGCATGAGATTAGCCAAAACTAACCACACCATCGACAGCCCACGAGATTAACACAAAGACTGGAACACGACCCCAAAATCCAACTGATCTTCCATCCAAAACCGCTAGAAATCGCAGAGAATTGTGGCCTCGGCCCAGAGCATCACACAATCCAACCTGCCTTCCATTGACTCAATCTACACCTCAGGCTGTCTCAGCAAGGGGGCGCCGTTGAGTATGGCAGCCTCGCCTGCAGCTGCTCATCCTTTCATCCTTTTAAAAACATTTTTAGTCTGTCAAAAAGTTTTGCTTTGGAGATCTCTTAGTCTTTTTATGTGGGGGATGGGGGGGACGAAGGGGGAAACTGTTTTTCTCTGTCACTACCTGGCCGAGGATGGGTCTTTCCTCCGAGCCGCATCTTCGCCCCCTCCTCAAGGCCGACCATCTGGATTGGCGCGGCCGTTCCTGCCGGAGACCGGCCAGAGCTTCAGTAGCGGTGCGGCACTGAATTCCATCGCGGAGCGGGCGATGCCTTACTAGAGTCGCCGTGTTCGACCTCCGGAGTGCTGGGAATGCCGACTTTAACACCGTGGAGCTGTGGTCTGTGGAGCTTCCAGCCGCGGGCGGCACTGACTTTAACATTGCGGAGTCCTGGGATCCCTTTGCCGAGGGCCGCCAGTGTTGACTCTCCACCCAGCTCGGCCTGTGGACTTCGGCAGCTGCGGTCTCCGGTAAGATGTGGCCGATTCGGAAACTCCAAGCCGCTGAGAGTGTTCTTCAGTTCCGATGTCGGAGTTTCGATCGTCCCGGCGAGAGGGCCTGAACATCGGGCCGTCGTAGCGGCGACTGCGGAGGGTTTGGGGCCCCGACCACGGGTGACAAAGAGGAAGATGACTGAACTTCATTGCCTTCCCTCACAGTGGGAAACGTTGATTCCGCTGTGTGGGGATGTTCATGTTGAATTCTATCGTGTGTTGTGTTCTATTTATTCGTGTGGCTGTACGGTAACTCAAATCTCAATGTACCAGTAAATGTAAACTTAAGGTCAGCAGCATAATCAAGGACAAGTCGCACCCTGGCCACTCCCTCTTCTCCCCTCACCCATCAGGCAAAAGGTATGGAGGTGTGAAAACGCACACCTCTAGATTCAGGGACAGTTTCTTCCCAGCTGTTATCAGGCAACTGAACCATCCTACCTCAACCAGAGAGAAGTTCTGTCAGAGGATATGGGGAGAAGGCAGGAACGGGGTACTGATTATGGATGATCAACCATGATCACATTGAATGGCGAATGGCCTACTCCTGCACCTATTGGCAATTGTCTATCATTTATCTGTACACTGCGGATGGCTCGATTGTAACCTAGTATTGTGCTTCCACTGACTGGTTTGCAATCAACAAAAAGCTTTTCAATGTACCTCGGTACACATGAAAATAATCTAAAGTAAACTTTATTGTAATGGATCAATTGCACAATAGGTAGCGTAACATTTACTCAACTAAACCATCAGAATGCTTTTCAGATGCTTTTTGTTCAAGGGGAGAAAAAAGCATAACTAAAAGGCAATTACAATTCAATAAGAAATTAAATTTAAAAGACCTGTGAGCAGAGGTTTCCTCAGACAAAGCTCCAAACCAGCACTTTGCAATATCTAGCAATTTGCATCACGCAGGCTGAAGTCAGGGAGTTACTCAGGGGATAGGTGTAAATGGATTATTAAATGTGTGCATGCAGAGTGTGTTTAGACTCAGATTATCCATATGCTCACAGTTCCAGAACTAAAGGGAATGGCAGCTTCAGGGTCCATTGCAAATAAATGAACAAAATACAAAAAAGCCAGGCCATTTTTAGAGGAAGTCCGAATTTATCCGCTTTGCTGTTGAGGGCTGGAAGAGTCAATGCCTCACAGCGCCAGAGACCCGGGTTCCATCCTGACCGTGGGTGCCGTCTGGAAGTAGATTGTACGTTCTGTGGAGTTCTCTGCCTCAGAGGGCGGTGGAGGCCGGTTCTCTGGATGCTTTCAAGTGAGAGCTAAATAGGGCTTTTATAATAGCGGAGTCAGGGGATATGGGGAGAAGGCAGGAACGGGGTACTGATTGGGGATGATCAGCCATGATCACATTGAATGGCGGTGCTGGCTCGAAGGGCCGGATGGCCTACTCCTGCACCTATTGTCTATTGTTCTCCCCCAAATTGTGTGGGTTTCCTCAAGGTGTCATAGAGTCGTACAGCATGGAAACAACCTGCCCACGTAGACCAATAAAACTGATTGTATTGTTTGATTGATTCATCACAGTGAATGGCGGTGCTGGCTCGAAGGACCAAATGGCCTACACCTGCACCTATTGTCTATTGTCTATTGGGGTCAAGGAAAGAGTGTTCATGTCGTGGCCCTGTTTCCACCAACCTTTCCACCAGAGGCACGAGAAGCATCAAGGCAGACACCATTGTACGTAGATGCCGAGGAGTGTGTTCAGCTCTGGCTGAACGACGTCTAATCTTGCGTGTGGACTCGATAAGAAGAAGATTGTCTATTAGGAATGCACAGGCAGGAAGGGATCATGATGGTCCATCTGGTAGGCACAGCATTTCAAACAGAAACTGTTGTCTGCTCTTCACCTGCTCTCTGTTCTAGATATCTACCCAGATCTCTCTCGAATTTCTCCATCATATTAGTTAATGTTGACTGCCCACGCTGCTGGTTCCATCTAATGATCGCCTTGTGGGTAAAGCAGTGATATCATCTTGCATTGAACTTCAGTTCAGTTTAGCTGATTGTCACGTGTACCGAGGTACAGTGAAAAGCTTTTTGTTGAGTGCTATTTGGTCAGCGGAAAGACAATACATGGTTACAATCAACCCATTTGCAGTGTATGGTCATAAGTGATAGGAGCAGAATTAGGCCATTCGGCCCATCAAGTCTACTCTACCATTTAATCATAGCTGATCTATCTCTGCCTCCCAACCTCATTATCCTTCCTTCTCCCCATAACCTCTGACACCCGTACTATCTCTGCCTTAAAAATATCCATTGACTTGGCCTCAACAGCCTTGTGTGGTAAATGATACATGATAAGGGAATACTGTTTAGTGCAAGGTAAAGCCAGCAAAGTCCAATCGTGTGTGTGTGAGAAAGAACTGCAATGCTGGTTTAAATCAAAGGTAGACACAAAATGCTGGAGTAACTCAGCGGGTGAGACAGCATCTCTGGAGGGAATGAATGGGCGACATTTCGGGTCGAGACCATGCTTCAGACTGAAGAAGAGTCCCGACCCGAAACGTCGCCCATTCCTTCCCTCCAGAGATGCTGCCTCACCCGCAAAGCCTGATCAAGGATAGTCTGAGGGTCACCAATGAGGTAGATACAGTAAGAAAGTGCCAATTTGGAACCTCCAAGTGTGTTTGACCGTCCCGACGTCGGTTTGGATCATCCCGACGAGAGGGCCTGTACATCGGGCCGTCCGTAGCGGCGACTACGGAGGGTTCATGACCACGGATGAACAAAGGGGGAGGACTGACTGAACTTTGTTGCCTTCCACCACAGTGAAGAGTGCTGTGGTGGATTTTTGTGTTAAAATGTTATTGTGCATTGTGTGTTCTTTTATGTGTGTCGCTGCTGGCAAATTCATTTCACTGCACCTTCGGGTGCACGTGACAAATAAAATGGACTTTGACTCTGGTTGTAATAGGATGATTCAGTGGCCTGATAGCTGATGGGAACTCGGTGCTTTCTCCTCATTTTGGTTTGCACTACACTAAGTGCACTATACATTTTAACAGTATGTTTGCATTATTGCTGCAGACTCCCCTGGAGTGACTCGTAAAGGTAGGTTATACATACATCGAGGTACAGTGAAAAGCTTTTTGTTGCACGCTAACCAGTCAGCGGAAAGACAACACATGATTACAATCGAGCCGTCCACAGTGTACAGATAAGGGATAAAGGGAATAACCTGAATAAAGTTTAGTGCAAGATATAGTCCAATAAAGTCCCTTCGATGATTGTCCAAGGGTCTCCAATGAGGTAGATAGTCGGCAGACACAAAATGCTGGAGTAACTCAGTGAGACAGGAGCATCTCTGGAGAGAAGGAATGGGTGACGTTTCGGGTTGAGACTCTTCAACTTGCCCACACCGACTAACATGTCCCATCTACACTAGCCCCACCTGCCTGCATTTGGCCCATATCCATCCAAACCTGTCCTAGCCATGTACCTGTCTAAATATTTCTTAAACGTTGGGATAGTCCCTGCCTCAGCTACCTCCTCTGGCAGCTTGTTCCGTATATCCACCACCCTTAGTGTTAAAAGGTTGCCCCTCAGATTCCTATGAAATCTTTCTCCCCTCACCTTAAACCTATGTCCTGGTAGACACAAAATGCTAGAGTAACTCAGCGTGTCAGGCAGCACCTCCTCAGGAGGCGGGTACTCTGGATGCTTTCAAGACAGAGCTAGATAGGGCTCTTAAAAATAGCGGGGTCAGGGGATATGGGGAGAAGGCAGGAACGGGGTACTGATTGGGGATGATCAGTCATGATCACATTGAATGGCGGTGCTGGCACGAAGGGCCGAATGGCCAACTCCTGCACCTATTGTCTATTGTCTAATTCTGCTCCTATCACTAATGAACTAAGTAACTTTTGTGCCGAGGTACAGTGAAAGAAATATCAGTGATTATTGATGCAGGGTCTTGATGTGAAACATCGACCATCACTTTCCCTCCACAGATGTTGCCTGATCTCCTGAGATACTCCGACAACTGTTTTTTAAAGCACCAGATTCCTGCATCTGTACTCCCGTTGATATCGGACAGCCATTTCTCAAATGCACAAGAATATTTTTTACAATTTATGACAACGCTTCGCTAATTCATAGATTTCTTTAAAAAAAAACTTCAACAAAAGTGACAAAAGGATCAGAAAAAAAAGTGTGCAGGAAGGAAGTGCAGATGCTGGTTTACACCGAAGATAGACACAACATGCTGGATCCCCTGACGCTCAGTCTCGACCTGAAACGTCACCCATTCCTTCTCTCCAGAGATGCTGCCCGTCCCGCTGAGTTACTCCGGCATTTTGTGTCTGTCTTCAGAAAAATAACTGTGATTTATTTTGCATAGAAGCTCTGCGATATTCTATTTTGCATTCCTTAGTCTGCACCATCATCACTCTCCAACTTCTGCCATGGACCCACGATCATTCCTTTTCACCCCGGAATTCCTGGCCTCACCCTTACATACGATATTCCCTGTGCCATGTCTATTCCACCTGCCAACTCCCACCCACTTCCTCTGCAACTTCAAAACTAACTTGGGTTTCTTTCGCTCATTCCTGGGTCTTTATCAACCTGGTGAAGCTACGTAACTGTGTCTCTCTCCGCACAGGTGCTGCCTGACTGACATGTTAGAGGCAGGATGTGAAGGATTGTCTGGAAAGGGTACGGAGAAGAATCCTCACGAAGGATTCTCTGCCTCAGAACGGCAGTGGGGGCCAATTCCCTGAGATGCTTTCAAGAGACCGAGTCGGGTCTCCGGGCCACTGCTGCTGCTGGATACCGAGCTCTTACAAGAGCTCCGCCATTAGCCTCGGCAGACGGAGAGGGATGGGGAATACGGGGAGAAAAAGGCAGGAGACCAAAGGGGTAAAACTGATTGAACTAAACGAAAGAAAAAAAACAGACGGACTGATGCATAAGCCAGCGCCGCCATCTTGATTCTCTGCCTCTGGATGCTTTAGATAGAGCTCTTAAAGATAGCGGAGTCAAGGGATATGGGGAGAAGGCAGGAACGGGGTACTGATTGTGGATGATCAGCCATGATCATAGTAAATGGTGGCGCTGGCTCAAATTGTCCGGCACCAATTGTCTATAGTCTATTGACTGGAGAATCTGGGCTATAGGGAGAGGTTGAGCAGGCTGAGATTCCATTCTTTGGAGCGCAGGAGGATGAGGGGTGATCTTATAGAGGTGTATAAAATCATGAAAGCAAGAGATCAGGTAGATGCAGACAGTCTCTTGCCCAGAGTAGGGGAATCTAGAAATATAGGTTCAAGATGAATGGGAAAGATTTAATAGGAATCTGAGGGGTAACCTTTTCACACAAAGGGTGGTGGGGGTATGAAACAAGCTGCCAGAGGAGGTAGTTGAGGCTGGGACTATCCCAACGTTAGACAGGTACATGGATAGGACAGGTTTGGAGGGATATGGACCAAACGCAGGCAGATGGGACGAGTGTAGATGGGACATGTTGGTCGGCATGGGCAGGTTGGGCCGAAGGGCCTGTTCCCACGCTGAATCATTCTCTGAGTGTTTCCAGCATTTTCTCATTGAGTGGCACAAAAGATTATGTATTTCGACGAGCAGAAGCTCAGTCCCGGCACCCCAACCAATTATTTGATCATTACCATGTTTGTATCCGTAGTAGCTTGTTTAGACTTCAGACCGTAAAGATATAGAGTGGAAACAGGCCATTCGGCCCCTCCGAGTCCGTGCCAACCAGCGATTCCCCCTCCCCCCGTACACTAGCACTTTTCCACACACCAGTGATATTTTACGATTTTTTTGCAGGTCAATTAACCGACAAACCTGCACGTCTTTGGATTGTGGGAGGAAGCCGGAGCGCCCGGAGAAAACCCACGCGCACACAGGGAGAACGTGCAAACTCCATACAGACAGCATCCGTAGTCAGGATCGAAACCCATGGCTTTGGTGCCGGAAGGGAGCAACTCTACCGCTGTGTCACTGTGTTGTACCCAAAGTGTGCTTCCCATGCTTTATCAGTAACTAAACGTCAAAGAACACATGCCATGGAGTTCAAGCATTGTGAAAAACATTATAATGCCCCCTGTCCCACAGGCGATTGATTGGGCGATTACAGGCGACTAGGCTGTTGCCACGTGGTCGCCGGGGTGTCGCCTGTATGGTCGTGAGTCGTCTCCACAGTCGCCCAAAGAATCGAGTGTTTTTCTGATCGCCGCTGGATTTTGAGATGTTTGGGCGACTGTGGGCTTGACGCCAATGAGCGCAGCTTGATCTCTCCTGACGTAGGTGATGTCGTAGGTTGTCGCCACGATGACGTTGGCTGTCGCCGGGTGCTGACTTCGGTGAATTCCATTGGCGACTACCTATGTCAACCGGCGGCAGGTACAGGCGACTGAATCGTATTACCTTGTCTTCAGTTGTCGCCGACAGGGTCGTAGCTTGTCGCGCGCGGGTGGGCGGACGCAGGTTGCCGTGGGTGGACGTCCCAATGGGTCGCCGGTTGTCGGTTGCTTGCCGTAGCTTGACGTCGACTAGGTAGTAGGTTGTTGTAGACATTGTCATAGACATTGTCGTGGGGGGGGTCGTCGCCGTTTTTTTTGGCAATTTACTACGCCTATGGCAGTCGCCGAAAAAGCTCGCATGTGGGACAGGCCCATAAATGTAACTCACTCCTCCTTCTTTCATCCCCAGTTGTCGCTGAAAATTACACAACACACTGTAATCATAATCAGAGACGCCTCGTCTTGAGCTATTCATTAAAATTTGCATAAAATCATTATGATTTAGAAGCTCATACACGGCATGCATTCAAATGATCTCATTTGTTCACTAATTGAACTTATTTTTCTAAAATTTCTACGCTCAGCTTAAAATTGGTGTTTTCCCCCCATGGGGTTTTGTTTACAGAAAGCTCAAGTGCCTTTGATTTATTTCCATTTTACCTATCTATCGTGGTCGCTGCCTCAGAAAGGCAGCCAACATCATCGGGGACCCACACCATGCTGGCCACACCCTCATCTCACCGCTGACATCGAGAAGAAGGTACAGGAGCCTGAGAACTGTAACGTCCAGGTTCAGGAACAGCTTCTTCCCCACAGCCATCAGGCTATTAAACACGACAACCTCATAAACTGTGAACTACAATAGCGTTATTATTATTATTATTATTGCACTGTTATTGTTTGTTCTTTTTTCCCTGAGTTTTTGTTGTGTTATTTATTATCATTACATATTCTGTCGTGCTGCAGTAAGCAAGAATTTCATTGTTCTATCTGGGACATATGACAATAAAACACTGTCTGAAGAAGGGTTTCGGCCCGAAACGTCGCCTATTTTCGTCGCTCCATAAATGCTGCTGCACCCGCTGAGTTTCTCCAGCTTTTTTGTGTAACCTGACAATAAAACACTCTCGACTCTTGACAACAAGAACATCAGAGGAGCAAAAGGTACCAGGACCATCACGCATGCCCAATCATTCAACGGGATTTAGGTTACTTTTAGAGATACAGCACAGAAACAGGCCCTTCGGCCCACCGAGTCCGTGCTGGCCAGCGATCACCACACGTTGGCACAGTACTGTAAGCAATTTTGGCAATGAGGAAAAACCTTTTCACTCCGAGAGTTGTGACTCTGGGGAATTCTCTACCTCAGAAGGCAGTGGAGGCCAATTCTCTGGATGCTTTCAAGAGAGAGTTAGATAGGGCTCTTAAAGATAGCGGAGTCAGGGGATATGGGGAGAAGGCAGGAACACAGTGAATGGTGGTGGTGGCTCGAAGGGTCGAATGGTCGACTCCTGGTCCTATTGCCTATTGTAAAAAGTCTCTTAAATGCCACTATCATACCTGCCTCCACCACCGCCTCCAGCAGCACGTTCCAGGCACTCATTATTGGTTGTGTAAAAACCCTGCCCCACACATTTCCATTAAACTTTCCTCCCTTCACCTTAAAGTTATACGCTATAATATTTGATGTATTTCATCCTGGTATAAAAAGGGTTTTGACTGTGTGCGTACCTGATCGATGCCTCTCGTAATTATATATCCTTCTAATCGGTCACCCCGTAACCTCTGGTTTTCCAGAACTATCAATCCAAGTCTGTCCAATGCCTTCCTCTGGCTAATACCCCTTAATCCAAGCATCACGACCAGCTCCAGCCACCGGCCTATAACATCCTGAAGCCGCGGTCTCCGGTAGGAAAGTGCCGATTCGGGCGCTCCGAGTGTGTTTGGCCGTCCCGACGTCGGAGTTTGGATCATCCCGATGAGAGGGCCTGTACATCGGGCCGTGCGTAGCGCTGACTACGGAGGGTTTATGTCCCCGACCACGGAGGAGAACTGGCTGAACTTTGTTGCCTTCCACCACAGTGGAGAACGCTGTGGTGGATGTTTGTGTTCAATCTTATTGTGTATTGTGTGTTCTATTTAAGTGTATCGCTGCTGGCAAATTCATTTCACTGCACCTTCGGGTGCATGTGACGAATAACATTGACTTTGACTTTGACTCACTCTGGTGAACCTTCTCTGCACCCTTTCCAAAGTCTCCGCATCCTCCCTGTAAACGGATGATCAGAACGGCACGCAATACTCCGAATGCGACCGAAACGTGTAAAGTTGCATCATGACCTCCTGACTCTTGTACTCACTGCCCCAATCAGCGAAGTTCAATCTTCTCGCCATGCTCCCCTGCATGATGGCAGCCTTCCGTTAGCAGGCTGACAAAAACCAAACACAACACTCCAAGTGCGGCCTCACTAACGTCTTGTACAACTGTAATATAACGTCTCAACTTCTATACTCAATACCACGACCGATGAAGTCTAATGTGCCAATAGACAATAGACAATAGGTGCAGGAGTAGGCCATTCGGCCCTTCGAGCCAGCCCTGCCAATCAATGTGATCATGGCTGATCATCCCCAATCAGTACCCCGTTCCTGCCTTTTCCCCATATCCCATGACTCCGCTATCTTTAAGAGCCCTATCTAGCTCTCTCTTGAAAGCATCCAGAGAAATGGCCTCTGAGGCAGAGAATTCCACAGACTCACAACTTACTGTGTGAAAAAGTGTTTCCTCATCTCCATTCTAAATGGCTTACCCCTTATTCTTAAACTGTGGCCCCTGGTTCTGGACTCCCCCAACATTCCAGCCTCTAGTGTGTCCAAACCCTTAATAATCATATATGTTTCAATAAGATTCCCTCTCATCCCTCTAAACTCCAGAGTATACAATCCCAGCCGCTCCATTCTATCAGCATATGACAGTCCTGCCATCCTGGGAATTAACCTACACTGCACTCATGCATTGTCTTTCCGCTGACTGGTTGGCAACAAAAGCTTTTCACTGTGCACGTGACACTAAACGGAACTAAATTAACTCTAACCCATTCACTGCCCCTTAAGTGTTTACTATTTCAATATTATTAGCGGATTTAGTGGCAATTAGTATTGCTTATGTAAATACAGCGGTAAATTAACCTATTAAATTTGCTAAACACAGCTAATCTCATTACCATCTAATCAACATTGTTTTATACAACTTCTGTGCCTTTTGGCTCAGTTCCTTCAATTTCTTATCTGCAACATGATGGGAGACATTTTGATAAAATAATGTTGGTTTTCACCTGCAGAATTCCTCGTCTGATAAAAGGGAAATATTATTACATTAGCAATGGGTGGTCAGCTTTACAGGTCAAACAGAGTTGCCCCCTTGCTGTCTCATACAGACTCCCCAAGGAGATATTCCATTCAAGAAACAGCCTTAATTAGACTCCAGCGTAATTTATCTGAACGCCATTCCAACAGTGCGAACATAATCACTTTCAGATCAGCTTTACAAGTTGTAAAATAAATCAAAAGCAAAAATATAAAACGTCAGCATGTAAGATCTCCTGAATGCGCAGGTGTCAATTGGCTTGCAAAGATATTCTGTGAACGTGGTTTCCTTTCTCATTATAATCTTCCCTTCTTGAAAAAATAAGCCCTTTAGTAAATGCTCCTGACGTGGTTATGCCTCATTAACTCCAGTCTTTTTTAATGTCAAAAATGGGCTGTTAGAATGCAGAAAATCTCCAGAAGTTACAATAAATGGATCATAATAACCATTAATAGGAGCTATTAAACACAGACCTAAATAAAGTGGTTTGGGTCTGGTAATCACCTCAGAATATCCTTGCATGCTAAGAGCTCCCAAGTAGCAAATGGCAATCATTACAAATCACTGCAGCCAATTTCCCTCGAACAGTTATTTGCCTTTGCTCCCCACATCATTGATGATCTGGTACAAAATGAGAAACAAAATAAAAATTACCCAATCATCTTCATCAATTGTTGACATCATGTTGCTTCATAAAAGGAAGCTTCATTTTACTTTAACAAACAGGACACATCTCCCGAACAGGGGGGGGGGGGTCATTCTATGCCCTGGGCATATCAATCATGTGGAAGGCAATGCAATCCATTCAGTTAGTGTGTGTGCCGTCCTTTTCAAAGCATTTTAATTCCTGAACGGCGCGTATGAGACAAGCCTTGATCTGTGCATTTCTTCCCTTCCACCACCGCAGGGCAGCTGTTTGCTTCCGCGGACAGGATCCATTTCGTGGAGTTTCCCGGGAGAGTTGGTTCAACAAATGTGAACAAATAAGTTTGTAATAACTTAAGATGCAATGCACTTTCCCTCGGGCTATCCTTGCCAGTGGCCCGCACGCACTTATTAAAAGATGCACACTTCATTCTGCCGCAGAAGTTCCTGACTAGAATGCATTGTGTGGTGCCCTTGCCACGGAGAGGTGCTTCCATAAAAGTATCTCAGCCATCATCATGACCACGCAAGGCAGTGTCGAGTTCATTCCTTTCGCATCAAGGACCTTGGGAGCTTGTGTGTTAAATTACCCAACGTATTTTTCCCTTCAAACAAAATAGGAAGCTGCGTTTGGCTCCTGGCTACAGCTGGTATTCAGAAATAAGTGATTGTTGTTTTAGTCTCCTGGCTGAAAACATACAACGTAGAGCGATACGGCACTAGAACGAGAGGGCACGGTGGCGCAGCGGTAGAGTTGCTGCCTCACAGCGCCAGAGACCTGGCTTCCATCCTCACTATGGGTACTTGGCTGTACGGGGTTTGTACGTTTTCCTCTGTGACCTGCCTTGGTTTTCTCCGAGTGCTCCGGTTTCCTCCCACACTACACTGACAAGCAGGTTTGTAGCTTAATTGTCTCCAGTAAAATGTAAATTGTCCACAGTGTGTAGGATGGCATAGTGTCCAGGAATCGTGGTCGACACAGACTCGGTGGGCCAAAAGGGCCCGTTTCCGCACTGTGTCTCTAAACTAAAGTCTGAACAGGCCCTTCGGCCCACAATATCTGTGCTGAACATGATGCCAAGGCCAGAGTAAGACAAATTGCTGGAGTAAAGGGCCTGTCCCACTTGGGCCATCACTTACGCGACAGGCCGGTAGTGACGGTCGCGCCACGGTCCCGCGAGAGTCGCGCGTCATCATGCGCCCGCACAGCCGTCTGGAGCCAGTGAGGTCATTTGAAGATGGACACAAAATGAAGGAGTAACTCAGCGGGACCAGCAGCATCTCTGGAGAGAAGGAATGGGTCTCTTCTTCAGTCTGAAAAGAAGTAGTCTTGACCCAAAACGTCACCCATTGCTTTTCTCTGCATTTTGTCTATCTTCAATGTTCTTGGCCCCGCTCTGGGAGTAGGAGTGTGGGCGGATCCGGTGCCGCAACGGCCGTGAGCCCCAGGCCGAGCTCGGCGATCGTTTGCCTGCTTCTGCTGCTGTTGGAGGTGAGACGTTGCGTCGCGACAGGGTCTTGGGCCTGTCCCACTTTGGCCATCAGTTACGCAACACGCCAGTGACAAGCGAATATTTAGTGCAGGACAAAGTCCACACTCCTCCACACCACTCCACACTCCTCCACACCACTCCATGCGCCCGTCCCCGCGCTACCCACACGCTAGCAGGTCACGTAAATGGCACGCGAATGTCAGCCAAGTGGGACAGTCCTTAACTCAGCAGGTCAGGCAGCATCCCCAGAGAACATGGATGGGTGACATTCCACACACCAAAATCCTATACTTCCAGCGGCAGAAGTCCCCAGGAACTGGAGGACAAGAGATGTGTGGTGCGTCCGTCACCGTTCCCGTCGGAAACCAGCACCACTGCGTCGCTAATGTTTTCAACAATGATCATAATAATAATAATAATAATTTTAAAATCCTGAGCTGGTTGGAGAGAATGCAAAACCAAGGTCTTCACTGTTTCTCAGTAAACATGACAATAATAAACTTAAACCAGCAACCAGCATGCCAGCAAGTACATGGATTGACCACCCAAATTGCATTAAAGAATTTCTTTACAATACTCTTTTTGTTTCATGGTACACTTCACCTTTTAGACCATAGACTTTTGACATACAGCCTGGAAACAGGCCCTTCGGCCCACCAAGTCCGCGACAACCAGCGATCCCCGTACACTAGCACCATCCCACGCACGCTAGGGACAATTTACAATTTTACCTAAGCCAATCAACCCGACAAACCTGTACGTCTTTTGAGTGTGGGAGAAAACCGGAGCACCCGGAGAAAATCCCACAGGAAGAAAGTACAAACTCCGTACAGACAGCACCTGTAGTCAGGATCGAACCTAGGTCTCTGGCAGTGGAAGGCAGCAACTCTACCGCTGCACCACCCAATAACCAATTTCTCCAATACCTAAGTATTTTCAGTCATGCAAATGGGGAGTAAAAGCAAAACACAAAATGGGACTAAAACCAGAGGTTGGGAGTGATTGAGTCGGCTGGGGTTCTATTCCTTGGAGCTCAGGAGGATGAGAGGTAATCTTATGGAGGTGTATAAAACTGGGTGCTCCGGTTTCCTCCCACACTCCAAAGACGTGCAGGTTTGTAGGTATAAAATCATGAGGGGACTAGATCGGGTAGATGCACAGAGTCCCTTGCCCAGAGCAGGTGAATCGAGGACCAGAGGACATAGGTTTAAGGTGAGGGGGGGAGGGGGGGGGAAGATTTAATAGGAATCTGATGGGTAACGTTTTCACGCAAAGGGTGGTGGGTGAATGGAACGAGCTGCCAGAGGAGGTAGTTGAGGCTGGGACATACAAGAAACATTTAGACAGGTATGAGGACAGGTTTGGGCAGGTTTGGAGGGATATGGGCCAGGCACAGGCAAGTGGGACTAGTGTAGCTGGGACATGTTGGCCGGAGCGGGCAGGTTGGGCCGAAGGGCCTGTTTCCTGCCTCCCTGCCACCCTGCAGACCAAATTAAATCAGTGGTAAATTCGGCAAAAGCACCTCTTTGATTACAACCTGAAAGCTGCCCAATAAAGACGTCCTTCAGTACTGCAAATGTCTCATCTGGTAGTTAATTAAGTCCTTCACATTCAAAGGGCAAATCTGACAAGAGACACGGGGTTGTAAAATGGCAGAATTAAATAACACCAAGACCTAATTGCAATTTTAAGTAGACCTTTATTTTGAAAGGCAATTAATTAAACCTTTCACTCAAAGCTCTAAATTGCCATCCAACTCATCTCCTTGTTACAACCCTATCCTTTTGAGGCAGAGGACTGAAAGGGAACCTGAAGGATCCAAATCAATGGGAGGGGGGGGGGGGGGTTGGAATTCGAGGAGCCAGAGGAGGCTCAGAAAAGACTTGAAAAAAGACTCAAAAATGTTTCCACTAGTGGAAGAATCCAGGACCAGGATTCGGAGTAGCCTCCGAATAAAAGGACGTACCTTTAGAAAGGAGATGAGGAGGAATGTCTTTAGTCAACGGGTGGTGAATCTGTGGAATTCATTGCTGCGGAGTCTGGTAATGGATATTTTTTAGGTGGAGATTGAATGGCGGTCCCTTGATTTTGTTCACTATTTGAACAGGTGCATTGATAGGAATACATTCTCTGGATACTTTCAAGAGAGAGCTAGCTAGGGCTCTTAAAGATAGCGTAGTCAGGGGATACGGGGAGAAGGCAGGGACGGGGTACTGATTGGGGATGATCAGCCATGATCACAGTGAATGGCGGTGCTGGCTCGAAGGGCCAATTGGCCTACTCCTGCACCTATTGTCTATTGTCTATTGAACGATTTGGAGAGATATGGGTCAGGTGGCACTAGATTAGACGGGGCGTCTCGCTCGACATAGGCTAGTTGGGCTGAAGGGCCTGTTTCCACGCTGTATGTCTATAACTGTGTGTGTCCAGCATCTTTTCAGGCAGTGCAATCCAAGTCCTAATCACTTCACTAGTTCATTAGTTCTAGTAGTCACGGGGAGAACATACAAATTCCGTATAGCAGCACCCATTGGCAGGATTGAACCAGGGTCTCTGGCACTGTAAGGCAGCAACTCTACCACTGCGCCACCGTGCCGCCCCTGATCTCATTAAGATCAAAGCCTTATCAGACTGTTTACTACAGCAGGGTATTTTTCTCTTAAAACACTAAGGAGTATTCTCTGTGTCGGAAGGAACTGCAGATGCTGGTTTACACTGAAGATAGACACAAAGTGCTGGAGTAAAGGGCCTGTCCCGCTTCACGACCTAATTCACGACCTCTGCCGAGTTTGCCCTCGACTCGTACTCGCAGCATGGTCGTCACGAGGTCGTAGGAGGTCGTGATGCTAATCGTAGGTACTCGTGGCATCAAGTAGGTCGGGGCGTTTTTTTCAACATGATAAAAAATGCCCATGAGTAAAAAAGGTAATGAATTAGGTGGTGAAAGTGGGACAGAGGCTTAACTCAGCAGGGCAGGCAGCATCTCTGGAGAAAAGGAATAGGCAATGTTTCGGGTCGAGACCCTTATGTCTGAAGAAGGGTCCTGAACCACCACCTCACCAATTTCTTCTTTCCAGAGATGCTGCCTGACCTGCTGAGTTACTCCAGTGTTTTGTGTCTCTCCTGAAGATGATGATGATATTTTATTGTCATGGCTAGGTGCAGTGAGATTCTTTGTTTTTGCATACAAAGTACACAAAAGAGTCATGGAAACATAGAAAATCGGTATGGGGGTGGGCCAGCACCGCCATTCAATATGATCATGGCGAATCACTATCCCGTTCCTGCTTCCTCCCCATCTGATTCTGTTAGCCCCAAGTGCTATATCTAACTCTCTCTCCAATACATTTTGAATACGTGCCACAAAGGCGCCGGCCAACAAAGTTACAAAAAGTGCTCATCCCTCTTTGTCTCACCCGACGCTGGGTCATAGAAACATAGAAACATAGAAAATAGGTGCATGAGTAGGCCATTCCGCCCTTCGAGCCTGCACCGCCTTTCAATATGATCATGGCTGATCATCCAACTCAGTATCCTGTACCTGCCTTCTTTCCATACCCCCTGATCCCTTTAGCCACAAGGGCCACATCTAACTCCCTCTTAAATATAGCCAATGAACTGGCCTCAACTACCTCAACTACCCTCTGTGGCAGAGAATTCCACAGATTCACCACCCTCTGCGGTTCTTCTCAACAGGACGTATTACCTCATGGCCACTAGGAGAGGGTGGAGCCTGAGATCCGAGATTACTGCAACTGCACACATCCCTGCAGTCTAATTGCAACCAGCACAGCGAACATGACGACCAGTGCAAAGCTGCTTTTCCGTAGAAACATAGAAAATAGGTGCAGGAGTCGTAGGCCATTCGGCCCTTCGAGCCTGCATTTGCACTCAATATGATCGTGGCTGCTCATGCAAAATCAGCCCCCTGCTTTTTTCCCCATATCCCATGATTCCTTTAACCCTAAGTGCTAAGTCTGCCCCTCTCTTGAAAACATCCAGTGAATCGGCCTCCACTGCCTTCTGCGGCAGAGAATTCCGCAGATTCACAACTCTCTGGGTGAAAACATTTTTCCTCATCTCAGTCCTAAATGGCCTACACCTTAGTCTTAATCTGTGACCCCTGGTTCTGGACTCCCCCCAACATTGGGAACATTTTTCCTGCATCTAGCCTGTCCAGTCCTTGAAGAATTGAATGTGTTTCCTGTCAACATTCTGTCAGCATTAGCAACGCATCCACCACTGGGACTCTGGCAGATGCATTACAATGTAGGGCAGGGTTCTCCGTACTCTGGTTGCACTGCAAGCTAGTTTCATACCCACATGTTCCACATTAAGCAAATGCTGTGTCAGTAATAAAAACTAAATCTATCCAGACTTGTCTAACCTGATGAGTACACAAAAAACCTAGGCTAATTCCTAGAGATGTTAAGCCAAAGATTGGATTGGCACCAAGAAGAATGTCATTATTAGGTTTAGAATGTTTTCATTATCAGTCGTACCGAGGTACAGTGAAAAGCTTTCTTTGGCAAACAAAATCTTTCGTTTGTTTTCCAATTAGATAATACTATATATAGATACAGTCATGTACAATAGGTAGAGCAAGGGAAAGAATCAGAGTGCAGAATATGGTTCTCAGCCTCGTAACGTGCCAGTTTTTACTTTTGGAGATACGATGCGGAAACAGGCCCTTCGGCCCACCGAGTCCTCGCCGACCAGCGATAACCCCGTAACACTAACACTGTCCCACACACTAGAAACAATTTACAATTTCACCAAAGCCAATCAACCTACAAACGTGTACGTCTTTGGGGTGCGGGAGGAATCCGGGGCACCCGGAGAAAACCAACGCAGGTCACAAGCAGAACGTACAAACTCCGTACAGACAGCACCCGTAAGTCAGGATCGAACCCAGGTCTCTGGCGCTGTGGGGCAGCAACTCTGCCACTGCGCCACCGTGCTGCCCACGGTTCCACAGACAAAGTCCAATGTCCAAAATGGGGTCGAGGTGAATCGGACCGTACCCTTGCTTATGCAAGGACCATTCAGAAACTTGTTACCAGAGAGGATGAAGCTGTTTCTGATGTAATGTTGTCTGCTTTCAAGCTTCTGTATCTTCTGCCTGATGGGAGCGAGGAAGGAGGAGTTACTGGGGTGGGACAGAAATTTGATTAAGTTGACTGCTTTTCCGCGGCTGCTTGAAGGGTGCATGGAGTCAATGGCGGTGAGTCAGCTCCTTCCACCTCATGGTTGTTTCTGATCCAGCCCACCGCAGTGGCATCACACGCAAGCTTGTATATGGACGGATGTTGACATCGTGGGGCTCGTGGCCCCTGGTTAGAGACCGACTTCGGGAGTCGGCTCCAAGCTGCAGGACCTTTGACCGCCCCGAAGCGGGGGCTTCGATCGCTCCGACTGCGGATGGTTCGACTGCCCCGACTGCGGGGGAATAAGTGAGGGAAGAAGTTGAGACTTTATTGCCTTACATCACAGTGAGGAATGTGGGGAATCCACTGTGGTGGATGTCTATGTGGGACTTTTATGTGGTTGTGTGTCTTGTTGCTTTTCACTTGGTATGGCTGTATGGCAACTCAAATTTCACTGTACCTTTAATTGGTACACTTTTATGTGGTTGTGTGTCTTGTTGCTTTTCACTTGGTATGGCTGTATGGCAACTCAAATTTCACTGTACCTTTAATTGGTACACGTGACAATAAACTGACCGTTGACCTTTGAACCTTTGACCTTTGAACCTTTGATTGAGCCAAATTTGGCCACACAGTCATTGTGCCATCTTCTTACTAGTAATAATCCACAAAACTATTTCCACATAAAAGCGTTTCAAAATTATTTAAATGTTCATGGACTGTGGTGGAACTCTGACCATTATTATTTTACCACTGATACATCACAGATTAAATTATACCCAAATCTTCACGACAAGCAAGGATATTTTCCAATACTAAACACTCTACAGGCTGGTATAAAATCACATATTTTAAAATGTCATTAAAATTGTAATTTTCCGCTTCAGGATTCCAGTCTACTTCAGTTTAATGAAGATCCAGCGTGTAAACAGGCCACTCAGCCCACCGAGTTTGCACCGACCAACAATCCCTTCACACTAACACTATCCTATACACACTAGGGACAATTTACAATTTTACCACCAAGCCAAATAGCCTACAAATCCGCACAAGTGTCTTGAAGAGTGGGTGGAAACCAGAGCTCCCGAAGAAAACCCACGCAGGTCACAGGGTGGAAAGCATTCCTTCGGGGTGCACGGTTTGGGAACAGCTTCATCCAAGGCCGCAGTAATCTGCAGAGAATTGTGGATGGAGCCTAGACCATCACACAAATCAACAATGGGATCTAGCATGACCACTGAGCACCACGCTAGACACGGGCCTCCAGTCCGAGAAACAACACTCCCTCATGTTCCATTTGGGGAGCTTGTGGAACAGAGATCCTGCCTGACCCACTGAGTTACTCCAGCGCTTTGTGACGTGTTTTTCCTCCACCATCACCTTCTACCTCCTATTGTGAAGCGATTTAAAAAAATATATATATTTCTATCACAACTCCCCTCAAAAGAAAGTCAGCTCTCAGAGACAGGGAGGTGAACAGTCAGAACCTCTGCCCCAGGATAGGGTTAATGTGCGGGGATCGCTGATCGGTGCGGACTCTGTTAGCTGAAGGCCCTGTTTCCGCGCTGCATCTCTAAAACTAAAAAACAAAACATGTTCAACACAGACATTGTGGGCCGAAGGGCCTGGTCTTATTCTGTACTGCTCTATGTTCAAATTATGTGCGTGAATTTGTGGTTTAAAACAAATTAAATATTTTTGTGAATCACATATTCTCATACTTAAAAAATAAGGAATAGGATTTTTTTAATTTTTCTTAAAAAATGATTAAAAGCTGCACAGTTCTCCTGGTTCATTGCCAATTTTTTACTTTGATGAAATGCATATGAATTGGTAGGGAAACTGGAGGAGGAAGAAGCTTTTCAAAAATGAATTATTGCCAATACATCAAATGTTCCCGAAGCAGAAAATTTAGCTGCTCATTTCTAAATGAAAAACATTAAATTATCAACTTGAATGACTTCAAATATACATGAACCCTTTCCTCCTGTCACATAAACATATCCACAATAATTACAAAGTACATCATCACTCCATTCAGATGAAAGATACTGTTTATCATTTCCTTCTCCAGAGAGGTCTAGATACATTGAAACATAGAAACATAAAAATAGGTGCAGGAGGCCATTCGGCCCTTCGAGCCTGCACCGCCATTCAATGTGATCATGGCTGATCGTCCCATATCAATAATCCGTGCCTGCCTTCTCCCCATATCCCTTGACTCCACTAGCCCCTAGAGCTCTATCTAACACTCTCTTAAATCCATCCAGTGATTTGACCTCCACTGCCCTCTGTGGCAGGGAATTCCACAAATTCACAACTCTCTGTGTGAAAAGGTTTTTTTCTCACCTCAGTCTTAAATGGCCTCCCCTTTATTCTAAGACGGTGGCCCCTGGTTCTGGACTCGCCCAACATTGGGAATATTTTTCCTGCATCTAGCTTGTCCAGTCCTTTTATAATTTTATAGGTTTAAAGGTGAAGGGAAAAAAATTATGTTTAAGGTGAAGGGGAAAAGATTTAATAGGAATCTGAGGGGTGACTTTTTCTCACAAAGGGTGGTGGGTTTATGGATCAAGCTGCCAGAGGAGGTATTTAAGAAGGAACTGCAGATGCTGGAAAATCTAAGGTACACAAAAATGCTGGAGAAACTCAGTGGGTGCAGCAGCATCTATGGAGCGAAGGAAATAGGAAACGTTTCGGGCCAAAACCCTTCTTCAGAGGAGGTAGTTGAGGCTGGGACTATCCCGACATTTAAGAAGCAGTTAGACAGGTACATGGATGGGACAGGCTCGGAGGGATATGGACCAAACGTGGGCAGGTGGAACTAGTGTAGTTGGGACATTGTTGGCCGTTGTGGGCAAGTTGTGCTGAAGGACTGGTTTCCATGCTGTATCACTCTATGACTATGAAGGAAATGTGCGGTCCCTGCCTGGCCTGATGTATCACAATTCCAGCAACCTGGCTGATCTTTTACTCTGCTGTTCCTGCCTTCACATCTCTTTAGTTAAGTTTAGTTTATTTTATTGTCACGTGTAACGAGGTACAGTGAAAAGCCTTCATTGCATGCTATCCCGTCAGCAGAAAGACTATACATGATTACAATCGACTCATTCACAGAGTACAACTACATGATAATGGGAATAACGTTTAGTGCAAGATAAAGTCTGATTAACGATGGTCCCAGGGTCTTCAATAAGGTAGACAGTAGTTCAGGACTGCTCTTTAGTTGTTGATAGGATGGTGCAGTTGCCTGATGGGAAGAAACTGTCTCTGAATTTACAAAATGTACAATATTAATGTAGAAAAGTCATCCAAATTAACACACACCACCACATCCCCTCAATTTTAACCACTAAACCATCGTTGAGTAGGCTGGGTCTCTATTCCTTGTAGCGCAGGAGGATGAGAGGTGATCTTTGTGGGGTGGAGAGGGGTGCGAGGGCCGAAGGGCCTGTTTCCATGCTGTAAGACTCTACCCTCGTTCATTTGCCAATTACTTGCAAACTTGGAGCCTGTACCCCAGCCACCCCTCAAGCTTGTTTCACCATTCAATAAGAGAATTATGATCTATCTATCCATAACTAAACTTCTGATCTTGTTATCTTCCAGTTCAGCGGTCATTCTATTTGCGCAAAAAACGGTTCGCGACAGCGCTACGATTTTTCGCCATTTCACTCACCGTTCTGCTGTGCTGCGAGTGCACCGTTTCATTCCGATCGGTTGAATGTCGTAAAAGTTAGCGCGGTTTAAAAATATTAAAAACCACGCGTGCGCAGATCAATCTCTTCTCCTGTCAGTCAGCGCCGTGCAAATTAGTCTCTTCCCCTGTCACTCCCCGGGACGGTCCGCCCCTTCTTGCACCATCGCGTCTTTACTGGAGCTGTGGTTTCCAACCGGACATTCGGAGGTACCCGAACCAGCCCCGCCCCAAGCAGCAGCCCCGCCCCAAGCAGCAGCCCCACCCCAAACAGCAGCCCCGCCCCAAGTCCCAAGCAGCCCCGCCCCAAGCAGCAGCCCCACCCCAAGCAGCAGCCCCACCCCAAGCAGCAGCCCCACCCCAGCAGCCCCCCCCCAAACAGCAGCCCCGCCCCAAGCAGCAGCCCAGTCCCAAGCAGCAGCCCAGTCCCAAGCAGAGCCCCGACCCAAGCAGCAGCCCCCAGCCCCATGCAGCAGGTCGGAGCCCATCCCCAGCATGGGAGGTCGGAGCCCCAGTCGGAGACCCCAGCCTAGTTGGCGATGTCGCCAAACGGAAAGTGGAGACTCTGATCCCGGTGGAGAACGTCCAGTGACCAGCGCTCGCTGTGCTCCCCATCCCGCCAACCCTCACTACCCCTGTGGTCCCCTTCCCCATCATATCTCCACCCTCCCCTGTCTCCCCCCCAATCACACTCCCCCTCTCCCCCCCACATCACACACACCTCCCCCCACACACCCCTCCCCTGCCCAGCCCCCCTCCCCCCACAAGCCCCCCTGCCCACACGCACCTTCCACCCCGTCCACACAACCCTCCACACACCCACTGCCCACACACCTGCACAACCCCTCCCACCACAACCCCCCCACCCCCCCCACAAACACAGCCCCGCACTCACATCCCCCGCACACACAGCCCCACCACCCCCCCACCATCACCACCCCCCAAACCCCCCCACCGCACAGTCCCCCTCCGTCAACCCCCCAAACCCCCACAACCCCCCTCTCCCACAAATCCCTCCGCCCGCACACCCCCCTCCACCCATATACTACACCCCACACACACACACACACCCCTACATCCCTCCGCACACCCCTCCCGCCCACATACACACCTCCCCGTCACACACACCCCCCCCCCCGCACCCCCCCCCCCCCCTCCCCCCACACCACCCTCTTCCCCCCCCCTACACTCCCACTCACACACACACCCCCCCTCCCACACACACACACCCCCCCCCACACACACTCCCCCTCCCCCCCCCCCCCCCACACCGCCCTCCCCCCCCCCCCCCCCCTCCCCTCCCACCACACACCCTCCCCGCCACATACCCCATTTCCCTCCCCTCCCGCATGAAAAAGGGGGGGGGGGGGGAGTGCCCGGGGATGAGGGGAAATGAGCCGCGCCTGACCAGTTAGGGGCTATGGGTGAGTGGAGGAATATTACGTTTGGGGAACGGATCGCGTTGGGGGAACTGGTGAGTGGTGGAACATTGTTTTGGGGAATGGGTTACATTGGGGGACCAGGCCTCCCATGTGACTGGGACCCAACTGGTCCCACCTAGTCTAGTTCTTATTATATCCTCAATCCCACATTCACACCAACTCCCAGCAACCGTGCTTTTAAAAAATCAATCCTTCCTTCCTTAAATTTGCTTAAACTTCCTGGACATCTTTTGACTTCAAGAGATATACGGCACGAAAACAGGCCCTTCGGCCCACCGAGTCCACACTGATCAAGGATCACCATGTACACTGACACTATCCTACACACCCTACATACAATTTTACTAAAGCCATTTTAACAAAGCCTACAACCCTGTACATCTTTGGAGGAAACCAGAGCACCCGGAGAAAACCCACCTATAATATATATAAAATCTGTGCACACAGCACCCGTAGCCAGGATTGAACCCGGGTCACTGGCGCTGTAAGGCAGCAACTCTACCGCTGCTCCACTGTGCCTCCCCAATGAAGAGTAATCGAAGGTTCATAATATTCTGAGAAATAATGCATTTTATACAATGATTGAGATCTCAATTCTCTCTTAACCCAGCTGGTCAAAACTACTCAAATCATCAGTCGAGTCGAGTCAATTCTTCAGTCAAGTTATCCTCAATTCGCTGACTTCCAGCGAACCGCGAACATTAGCATTATCCTGGGGGAGAGGTTCTGACTGCCTACCTTCTATGCCTCCTATAATTTACTTTCTTTTGAGGAGAGTTGTGATAGAAATATTTTTTTTTAAATGGCTTGATGGTAGGAAGTAACTCAACGGGATGGAGTAGCTCAGCGGGACAGGGAGCATCACTAGAGAGAAGGAATGGAAACGTCACCCATTCCTTCTCCCCAGAGATGCTGCCTGTCCCACCAAGTTAAGGGCCGGTCCCACTTTCACGACCTAATTCACAACCTCTGCCGAGTTTGCCCTTGACTCATACTCGCAGCATGGTCGTCACGAGGCCGTAGGAGGTCGTAGGTAGGTCGTAGCAGGCCGTGATGCTAGTCGTAGGTACTCGTGGCATCAAGTAGGTCGGGGCGTTTTTTCTAGCCTGATGAAAAATGTCCACGAGTAAAAAAGGTCGTGAAAGTGGGACAGGCCCTTTACTCCAGCTTTATGTGTCCATCTTTGGTTTAAACCAGCAACTGCAGTTCCCTTTTTACACAGGCCAAAGCAGATGATGCTCAGGGATATGTAGAAGAGTTCATTGTTAACTGAGAGAAGCTGAGCTTCATTTGTCTTACAAAGTACAAATGACAGTTATTCGTACTTCGTAAATAATGGACAAAGTTGTAAATCAAATCACAACTTCAACTAATTTATTTCCATAAACACACGCATTTTATTCCCAGCAGCACTCAAAACCAAGTAGTGCGCTATTAATGCGAGAGGATTCCAAATCAAAGTACACATTCAAATCTACTAATATAATCCTCTTACTGCTCGAAAAGCCTCTTCTATGATTAAGCACTGTAGTTTAAATTAAATGCATTTTCAATTATAAGAGAAAGCCTTTTTTTTTTACTTAACGTTAAACTCTTGGTTGAAGCTATGTGCCAGAAAGATTTCTTACCATCCTTTAACACGGCATGTCTTCCACACATGTTGGCAGGAATTATGCCTCCTATTCATTCTTCCTACTCAGCTGACCAAACCTTTAAGCTGCTCATGCTGCTCTGACCAATACAGACAGAACAGGATCATCTCAGATCAGCCGTCAGACAATACCAGTCAATCTTATCCTACAAGTCCAAGACTGGGTTTCGTCCGGGTGCTCCGGTTTCCTCCCACACTCCGAAGACGTACAGGGTTGTCGGTTAATAGGCTTGGTCTCAATATTAAATTGTCCCTAGTGTGTGTAGGATAGTGTTAATGTGCGGGGTCCGTTAGTCCGGTGTGAACTCGGTGGGCCGAAGGGACTGTGTCCACACCGTTTCTCTATACCTAAAAGTTTCCACGCTCTATCAGTAACAAAACTAAACTAAAGTCCATGCAGCATGTAACGTTGTCTCTTGTGTGGAGGAGAGAGCTAGTGAATGGGATGGTCGCTGGTCGGTGTGTCCAAACTGTTTCTCTATACTTAAAGCAACATGCGCAGCATCTATCCGTTCAACAAGCTAGGCGATATAGCCATAGATATTAACCAGAAAAGCCAGCAAAATACGTCCTTGGGTAACAACTAGTAAATACAGAAAATGTATGCACAAAGAGTCCGTAAAAATCACTCTGAACCACATTTTGAGTATTGACGTTAGACTTTAGAGATTCAGCGCGTAAACAGGCCCTTCGGCCCACCGAGAACATGCCGACCAGCGATCCTCATACACTATCACTATCCTACACAGGAGGGACACTTTACAATATTATCGAAGTCAATTGACCTACAAACCCACAGGTCTGAGAAGTGTGGGAGGAAACCGGAGCACCCAGAGAAAACCCACACGGTCACAGTGTGAACGTGCAAACTCCGTACAGACAGCACCCGTAGTCAGGATCAAACCCAGGTATTTGGCGCTTTAAGGCAGCAACTCTACCGCTGCACCACCCTGCCGCACCAAATTGGTATTGGTATTGGTTCAGTAAAATGGAAAGACAGCAGAAAATTAGACAGCTTGACTTTTTTTAAATAGAAAACCTAGAATATAGAACAGTATAGCACAGGCACAAGCCCTTAAGCCCACAACGTTCGTGCCAGACATGAAGCAAAGTTAAACTAAACTCCTCTGCCAGCACATGATGCATATCTCTCCATTCCCTGCCTGAGATCCAATGACTATGGTTGGGGAAGGACGATGTTGAGAGGGATATGGGCCAAATACGGGCAAATAGGACCAGTTTAGATGGGGCATCTTGGCTGGTATGGATGACATGGGGAATCTTGTTTGGAATAAATGAGTTGGGCCAAAAGGCCTTTTCCATGCTGCATGATTCTATGACTCCATGACTAAGATTTCATTTATTTGACCCAAATTTTCGACATTAGTCAAGGTCATCTAACAAACTGAAGGTTTTAATGGTTGCTTCAGAGGTCAGTGAACAGGTTAACAAACTGAACTTCTGCTTCAGAAGCAAAATGCATTGAAGCTAATGCAAAAATACGTAAGGGGAGTAACGAAAAATCAATGCATAAAGTATATTTGTGTGCACGAAACCCAGGACAATTACTCATGTAAAAGTTTCACCTATTTGCGGGAAAGACGAAGAAGAGAAAAAATAGGAAACAGTTATTTCCACCTGAAAGAAAAAAGCAATGGGAGACGCAGAGTGCTGGAGTAACTCAGCAGGTCGGGCAGCATCTCTGGACGACATGGATAAGTGACGTTTCATGTCAGAACTCTACTTCAGACCCTAAACGTCATCTTTCCATGTTCTCCAGAGACGCTGCCTGACCCGCTGAGTTCTCCATCACTGTGGGTCTTCTTCTGCAAAAAAAGTATTTGCAAATCCTCGTCGTAGAGAGAGTCAAAGAGTTAAGAAACAGCCCAACTTGCCCACACTGGCCAACATGACTCAGCTACACTAGTCCCACCTGCCTGTGTTTGGTCAATATCCCTCCAAACCTGTCCTATACATGTACATGTCTAATTGTATCTTAAACCTTGCGATAGACTCTGCCTCAACTACCTCCTCTGGCAGCTGTCGTCCTCCTGCACCCTAAGGAATAGAGTCCCAACCTACTCAACCAGTCCCTATCTAAATATAAAACTCTCATCTTGTCCTCTTCTGGTTTGCATTGTTTTTAAATCTGCGCAAAAACAGTACCCGATAGCACTACAATTTTTCGCCACCTTACTTGCCATTCCCTTGTGCTGCAAGTGCATCAAGATTTATTCCGATCGGTGGAATATTACAAAAGTTACTCGTCTTCTCTCCTGTCATTCGCCGAGACGGCGACGCTCCTTCCGGCAACCGCTGTAAATCACTGGCGGCGAGAATAAAGCTGAACGAATGGAGTGAGCAGAGTGTGGGCGGGGGCTGTGTTCGCGCTGGCGGGGGGCTACGTTGGCGGGCGGAGCAGTGTTCTGTGGGCGGGGCTGTGTCCGCAGGCAGCGGTGGCAACCACCACGACGAGCCGGGAGCCGCTGAGTGCAACAGGAGCCGGGGACGGGAGCCATTAAGCGAGTCCGGTTCCTGGTGCTGGAGAATGCGTTTGGAGCCAGGAGCCGTTGAGCCCACACACCCCCCACCACGCACACCCCTCCCCCCTCCCACATACTCCCCTTCCCTAACCCACAACCCCCCTCCGACTCCCCTCACACCCCCCAACCCCCCTTCCCCCTACACCCAAAACCCCTCCTCCCGCTCACATGCCGCCCGCCGCCCACTCCCATTTCCTTCCCCTCCTCCCCCCCCCAAACTCCTCCCCCACAAAACCCCCCCTCCCCCCACTCGCCCCCACCCACCCCACATACCCCTCCTCCATGCCCCCCCCCTCCCCCACGCCCAGAGACAAAGAAAGATTAATTAGCAACTTAACAAGATTGATCCTTGGACATTATAAACACATAACTATGTAACAAACTGCTTTCCATATAAGATGTTCAAGGCCTTTAATATATGAGATACAGATAACATTGAGGCAATAAATTCCAATTGCAGAACTAAAGGGCTCTAGTCCAAGGTTAATATATTTATTGGAGACATTTTTACTAGGATATTTGGAGGTAGTTGAGGCTGGGACTATCCCAACGTTTAAGAAACAGTTAGACAGGTACATGGATAGGGCAGGAGGGATTTGGACCAAGCTCAGAGAGGTGGGACTAGCGTAGCTGGAACATGTTGGCCAGTGTGGGAAACTTGGGCCAAAGGGCCTCATTTATATACTGTGTCACTCCATGACTCTATGACACTTGTTTCATAAATGCCACATATGGTTCAGTCAGTTTAGTTTGTTACGTATGTCGTGTTAAAGTGAAAAACGTTTGTTGTGTGCTCTCCAGTCAGCAGAAAGACAATATATGATTACAACCGAGCCATCCACAGTGTATAGATACATGAGACGGGAATATTTAGTGCATGGAAAAGCTAGCAAAATCACATTCTTGCTATTGAGGGAGTGCAGCGTAGGTTCACAAGGTTAATTCCCGGGATGGCGGGACTGTCATATGCTGAGAGAATGGAGCGACTGAGCTTGTACACTCTGCAGTTTAGAAGGATGAGAGGATATCTTATTGAAACATGTAAGATTGTTAAGGGTTTGGACACGCTAGAGGCAGGAAACATGTTCCCGATGTTGGGAGAGTCCAGAACCAGGGGTCACAGTTTATGAATAAGGGGTAAGCCATTTAGAATGGAGACGAGGAAACACTTTTTCTCATAGAGAGAGGTGAGTCTGTGAAATTCTCTGCCTCAGAGGGCGGTGGAGGCCGGTTCTCTGGATACTTTCAAGAGAGAGTTAGCTCTTAAAAATAGCGGAGTCAGGGGATATGGGCAGGGCCGGATTTACGTATAAGCTAGACAAGCTTAAGCTTAGGGCCTCGAGATCTAGGGGGGCCTACTCACCTCGCTGCATCACTGACCATCCGCCCACCGGGACCTCCTACTCTTTGCCGGCTGACCCTGGCCACTCCACCGCCCTCCAGCAGCCCACAGCCATCGCCTTACCTGCAGCCTGGACTCAGCACCGGGCCTGATGTTTCCACGCTGCAGATTCCCACTCCCCTGGGTTTGACTGTGCCGGGTCTTAGTGCTAGTCCCCCTAATCCTGGTAATCTCAGTGGCTGTTCCACTGGGTCTTCCCCATTCCCCTCAAACCATGTGGCCCCAGCTCTTCCCCACCCACACTACAGTCCTCATACCCCCCCTCTCCCCTGACCACCCACCACCCCTCCACCAGACATCGCCTCGGCCTCATTCCACTCGCCTGCCTTCCTCCGGCCCAAACCCCCATCCCTGCCACAGGCCCAGCACTCCAGAGCTTCAAACGGCGATCCAGGTAAGGCATCGCCCGCTCCGCGGTGAATCCAATATGTATTTTAAAACCAACTGTTTAATGACAACAAACATAGGATCTAAAAGTGTCAAACTGTCACTGTCAGGTAGTCATGGTCCTCTAGTCGTGGGGGTGGGGGATTGGGGTGGGGGGGGCTCATGTGAAATAGCTTAGGGCCTCTCTTCATCTAAATCCGGCCCTGGATATGGGGGAGAAGGCAGGAACGGGTTACTGATTGTCGATGATCAACAATGATCACATTGAATGGCGGTGCTGGCTCGAAGGGCCGGATGGCCTACTCCTGCACCTATTAGTATCAAAGTCCGATCAAGGATCATCTATAGCTGCCTGCGCACTTCAGGAGCAATTAGAGATAGACAGTAATGTCTACATCCTACAAGGGAATACATTTAAAATAATGAAACAAATTAACGAGAACCAAGTAAAGAATGAAGAACTAAACAAAAACTTGAATTGCTGCAAACTTATCTCATGCCCTATTAATGAGGTTGATGCATTCTTACACTGACTTTCCCCTCCTCTCATGAAGGTCCATTCATCAACAACAAGCAGCATTTTATATTTTTATGCCATCTTTAAAAGAGTAATTCTGAAGCTAAAGGAGTTTGAAATAGAACAGATATGCCCTATGCACATAATGAATGAGCCAGGGCGTCTCAAAGGTCAACGGGGTCAGGCAGCCTGGAGATGAAGGTCACCACAAAAGGCAGCCAGCATCGTCAGAGACCCATACCACACTGGCCATGCACTCATTTCAATCCTGCCTTAAGGGAGGAGGTACAGGAGCCTGAAAACTGTAAAGGGCCTGTCCCACTTGTGCGATTTTCCAGCGGGCTGCCGGCGACTGTCAAGCTCGCTGCACTCGCCTGAAAAACCGGGAACGGGAACTGCGGCTGTCAGAGTGGAACACACTCGCACGCACGCACGCGCACACACACGCACACACACACACACACACACACACACACACAACACACACACACACACACACACACACACACACACACACACACACACACACACACACACACACACATCGGAAAGGCAGGGGTCAGGGAAAGCGGGGGGGGTGAGCGCTGTCTGAAATTCACACGGTGCAAAGCCAAGGTGATAGACACACACCGCGATGAACAGGAAGGTTAAGACGGCTAGCGCAGTGTACGGTAAGTCCTTTAGAAGAGAGGGTGGGGGGGGGAGAGAATGGGGGGCAGAAGGAGTGGAGACACTTTTAAGAAACCAGACAACTTTTAATTAGCCAGAGATTCACCGCTGTGAAGTTTGGCGGACATTTAACATTACCGGTCGGTTATCCTTGATTCTGAAAACTCCTGCTCACGTTTGTTTTCCCCCAATGAGCCAATGAAAATGCCCGGTCAGCAAAGGCGATTACCTAAAACTACGTACGACTACCTCAACTACCCATAACTACATGGCGACCCCACTACAGCTGCACTTGCGACTACAGGATTATCGATTTTCTCCATGGTGACCAGTTTTTGGTCGCAGAAAAATGTTCAACATGTTGAAAAATTTGCGGCGACCATACTGAGGCCGCGACTAGTTCCCAGATTGCGGGAACTCCTCGCGACCATGAAGGTGACTGACCAGAGACCATGTGGCGATCCTGAGGCGAGCGCAGAGTCTCCTGCACTCGCCTAAAAAGTCGCCTAAGTGGGACAGGCCCTTTACGCGCACGCTCAGGAACAGCTTCTTCCCTGCAGCCACGTTATTTGAACACGACAATCTCCAAATTAGCTCTCAACTACATTGTCTTCAGGGGGGCATTGCTTTAGTCTTTTTCACTACTATTGTTTTTTTTATATATGTTCATAAGTTACAGGAGCAGAACTAGGTGATTTGACATGGAGGCTCTGATTTTGTCTTTTTGCACTATTATTATTTGTGTGAATGTGTGTATAAGTTCAGTCTACTCCGCCATTCGATCACGGCTGCTCTATCTTTTCCTCTTCACCCCATTCTCCTGCCTTCTCCCCATAACCACTGACACCCGTACTAATCAAGAATCTATCTATCTCTGCCTTTAAAATATCCATTGACTTGGCCTCCACAGCCGTCTGTGGCAATGAATGTGTACATGCTTGTATATACACATATAACTTTTTTTCCCCATTTATTATACTGTTTACAGAGTAGGCTTCCATATTCTGTCGTGCTGCTGCAAGTAAGAATTTTATTCCCCTATCTGGGACGTGACAATAAAACACTCTCGACTCTTCAAGTGCAAAGAGTGTGACTGCACAAAAAGGTGTGTGTGTGCGTGTGTGCGAATGTGTGTGCGTGTGTGTGAATGTGTGTGCATGTGCATGAGTATGTGTGTGTGTGCATGTGCATGTGTATGTGCGTGTGTGTGAATGTGTGTGTGTGTGAGTATGTGCGTGTGTGTGTGTGCGAATGTGTTTGTGCGTGTGTGTGGGCTTTTTTCCTTGTTTATTATATTGTTTACAGAGTTTGTTTCCATATCCTGTTGTGCTGCTACAAGTAAGAATTTCATCGTACTGTCTGGGCCATATGACGATATAAAACGCTGTTGACTCTTGATTGCCACTGCAGACCCAGAACTCCTCCACATGGGTCTCGCCCCATTGTTCCATCTTGAACCTTGTCGCTAACCCTTCCAACAGTCTATCAGAGGCCGCCCTCACCACATCGCGACCGCTCGGACAACGTCACTCACTGAGCACAGCTGCAAGCATCACACGCACGCCTCGTGCCACGCGCACGAGACAGGCTTGTGCTCAACATCAGCAAGGCACGTTGCACAGGATTCACTCATCTTGCAGGA
Organism: Leucoraja erinaceus; assembly: GCF_028641065.1. Taxonomy (NCBI): domain Eukaryota; kingdom Metazoa; phylum Chordata; class Chondrichthyes; order Rajiformes; family Rajidae; genus Leucoraja; species Leucoraja erinaceus. The sequence goes on from NC_073379.1 coordinate 6,810,388, forward strand.
TGCAAGAAGGAAAGCATTAACCCAAGGTCATGAGCTATAAGGCGAGAGGAGGAAAGAGTAATGGAGAAGTGCGGGGGAAGATTTTTTTTTAATATACAGAGAGTGGTGGTGGCCGGGAACACTGCCAGGAATGTTGGTGAAGGCAGATACGATAGCGGCGTTTAACAGGCTTTTAGATAGGCACATGGATATGCAGGAAATAGAGGGATATGGATCATTATTTGGCCATAGAGTCATAGGCGTACAAAACGAAAACAGGTCCTTCTGCTCAACTTGCCCACCCGACCAACATGCCCCATCGACACATCCCACCTGCCCTTGTTTGGCCCATATCCCTCTAAATCTATCCTATCCATGTACCTGTCCAAATGTTTCTTAAACATTGCGATAGTACCTGCCTCAACTACCTCCTCCGGCAGCTTACTCCATATACCTACCACCAAGGATTGTGTAAAAAGTTTGCTCCTCAAGTTTCTATGACATCTGTCACCATTAACCTGTATCCTCTAGTTCTTGATTTCCCAACTCTGGGTAAAAGCCTCTGCATTTACCCTACCTAATCCTGTCATGTCCTTGTACACTTCCACAAGGAATAAAGTCCATGGGACTAGCCCAGTATGATTGGGGTGTAGCGGTGCCTGCTGGCGTACGCAGAGATCGAACCCGGCGTTCGGAAGCCGTGGTCACGTGACACGGGAGGAGCCGCATGTTTTGCGTGTTTTTTGCTTGCACGCGTTAGTTCAGCGCTGACCACCGTTGTGGGCAGACGGGTCTAAAGAACCTGTATACCGGAAATCGTACTATTGAATAAAGATCTGTTGGAAACCCCAGTTGTCGTTCTTCAGACCGTCAAAGGGGTACTGATTGGGGATGATCAGCCATGATCACATTGAATGGCGGTGCTGGCTAGAAGGGCCAAACACGGGCAGGTGGGACTGGTGTAGATGGGACATGTTGGTCGGTGTGGGCAGCTCAGGCCTGTTTCCACGCTGTATCACTCTATGACTCTCAAGAACTTGCTCTAGTGTTCCAACTTGGATGAATGAAAGATACCTTATCATTGCAACTTGCTAAAAGCTCGGTAATATTTTCCGTAGATTGACAGAGCATCTTCGAGCTCCATTCCAAACCTGTGTTTACACATTCCATGTGAATGTGATCACCTGTTTCATCCATCTTGCTGGATATATGTGTAGTATTGAAATACCTATTGTGGGAAGATTAATGGATAGCCCAGAATTATGACACGGTTGAAACGTAATCAGGGAGTACAGATGTCTTTAAAAACACAAAGTGTTAAGGACCTGTCCCACTTAGGCAATTTTATTCGGCGACCATACAGGCTACATGTCAAGGGGTGAGGCCTGTATGGTCGTGAGTAGTCGTCTGAAGAATCGTACCTTGTTCTGGACACCACTGGATTTTCAACATGTTGAAAATTTTCGGCGACAAGCTGCAACTATGACGGGTGCCGGCAAGTCGCCGAAAAAAATCGCGTAAGTGGGACAGGCCCTTGAGTGTTTTATTAACTCCAATTATGCACTACACATTATTCCTTTATTATGTATCTGTACACTGTGGATGGCTCGATTATAATCATGTATTGTCTTTCCGTAGAATGGATAGCATGCAGCAAAAGCTTTTCACTGTACCTCACTATATGTTGTGAGATAAATGAAACTTTCACTACTGGTAATTAACTTAACTTTATTTAAGCTTTAAGCAACTTATTTCTGCAATACACAAACCAGAAACGTCTGGCAAACATGGCTGATTCCGCAGGCTTTTCCCGCCCGAAACACTTTGCACATGCGCACACTCCGGAAATGTCCTGCGCATGCGCACACTCTAGAAGAGCTCCGCACATGCGCCCACTTCATTATACCTAGAGAGTCTAGGATCAGAGGGCATAGCCTCAGCATAAAAGGACGTACCTTTAGAAAGATGAGGAGGGATTGCTTTAGTCAGAGGGTGGTGAATCTGTGGAATTCATTGCCACAGACGGCTCGGGAGGCCAAGTCAATGGGTATTTTTAAGGCAGAGATTGACAGATTTTTGATTGGAACGGGTGTCAGGGGTTATGGGGAGAAGGCAGGAGAATGGGGTTGGGAGAGATAGATCAGCCATGATTGAATGGTGGAGTAGGTGTGATTAGCCAAATGGCCTAATTCTGCTCCTAGATCATGTGAATTTATGAACCTCGGTACACGTGACAATAAACTGAACTCAACTGAGGAGAAGGTGGACTGAAGGGCCTCCTTCCATGATGTACAGCTCTAAAATTCCACCCCAACAGTGGATGAGATCAGGAATGAACCCAGGTCCCTGGAGCGGTGAGGCTCTTCTAGCCGAATCTTGCACTTTATGGACCTCACTTTTCTGCCGTTTAACTTATTAGTTTAGGTTAGTAAAGAGACACAGCGCAGAAACAGGCCCTTCAGCCCACTGGGTCCGGGCCGACCAGCGATCCCCGCATATTAACACTATCCTACACACACTAGGGACAATGTTTCTTTTTACATTTACCAAGTCAATTAACCTGCAAACCTGTACACCTTTGGAGTGTGTGAGGAAACCGAAGATCTCGGAGAAAACCCACGCGGTCATGGGGAGAACGTACAAAGTCCCTACAGACAGCACCAGTACTCAGGATCGAACCCGGGTCTCCGGCGCTGTGAGGCAGCAACTCTACCCCAGCGCCACCGTGCCACATGGTGGTGCAGCAGTAGAGCTCAACTGCTAAAAACTGCTGCTTTTCCTCAAGATGCATTAATTCCTTGTCTACCATTTCCACGATCACCCTTACTCTGGGCTGCTACCCACATTAAGCAAATTACAATGATCATTTTCCATCGCCACAGCTGTCATTTACTAAGGCATTATTTTAAATGCATTAGGAACACTGATATATTGGGGCAGGTGCAGCAGCCGTTAATACCTCATTAAAGTGAAATTAACATCACCATCTCGCACCACCTTGAAAGATAAAAAAGGACACATAGTACTGAGATAACGCAATGGGACAGGAGAACTCGGATCTCTGGAGAAAATGGATGGGTGTTGGTTTCGGACTATTCTTCATTCCGGCAGCATCTCTGGAGAAAGTGGATAGGTGATGTTTTGGGTCGGGACCCTTCTTCAGTCAAGAGCTTCTCTGGAGAACATGGACAGATTACGTTTTGGGGATTTACCGGAGTCTCTGCTTCAAAGAGGAAGCCAGCATCATCAGAGACCCACACCATTCTGGCCACACCATTCATTTCACCACTGCCATCGGGAAGGAGGAACAGGAGCCTGAAAACTGTAACACCCAGCTTCAGGAACAGCTTCTTCCCTACAACCATCAGGTTATTAAACACGACAACCTCCAATAAGCTCTGAACTACATAGACTTGGGGGCATTGGTTTTTGTCTTTTTGCACGTGTGTGCGTGTGTGTGTTATATTGTTTACAATAGACAACAGACAATAGGTGCAGGAGTAGGCCATTCGGCCCTTCGAGCCAGCACCACCATTCAATGTGATCATGGCCCTTCGAGCCAGCATCAATGTGATCATGGCTGACAATCCGTACCCTGTTCCTGCCTTCTCCCCACATCCCTGACTCCGCTATCTTTAAAAGGCCTAGCTCTCTCTTGAAAGTATCCAGAGAACCGGCCTCCACCACCCTCTGCGGCAGAGAATTCCACAGACTCATAACTCTCGGTGTGAAAAAGTGTTTCCTCATCTCCATTCTAAATGGCTTACCCCTTATTCTTGAACTGTGGCCCCTGGTTCTGGACTCCCCCAACAGTGCACTGTGTTTACATATTCTGTTGTGCTGCTGCAAGTAAGAATGCCATTGTTCTATCTGGGCCACATGACAATAAAACACTCTTGACTCCTGCCAGCCGTCAACCCTCAACCATTTTCTCACTGGAAAGGGTACAGAGAAGATTTACAAGGATGTTGCCAGGACTAGAGGGTCAGAGCTATAAGGGCCTGTCCAAGAGCATACGACTGCATGCGGCAAGCGCGACCTTACATGGTCGCTTTGCGCTATATGGCCTCACAGGGCCGGTCCCCCTTCGATCGCCGGAGCCGTATGGAGTTGTGCGGAGCTGCTCCCGACATCGCGTGGGGCTCCGAAAAACTGACACTGTCCAAAAATTCCGCGCGGCCACAGCTTGCCTGCCCGCAGCCGCATTGAGGCCGTGCGCACCGCCTCGACGGGCTTGCGCAGCGTCTCGACACCGTACGCAGCGTCTTGATGGCGTACGCATTCGCTCGAACTTCAACTCGTACGGGATCACTCGACCTCCACGCGGCCCCCACTTCCGGTTTGGTCGCGCTTGCCGCATGCAGTCGCATGCTGGTAGGACAGGCCCTTTAGGGATAGGTTGAGTAGGCTGGGTCTCTATTCCTTGGAGCGCAGGAGATGAGAGGTGATCTTTTGGAGGTGTATAAAATCATTAGAGGAATAGATCTGGTAGATGCACGGAGTCTCTTGCCCAGAGTTGGTGAATCGAATACCAGAGGGCATAGGTTTAAGGTGAAGGGGAAAAGATTTAATAGGGTAACTTTTTCACACAAAGGATGGTGGGGATATGGAACAAGCTGCCAGAGGAGGTGGTTGAGCAGGGACTATCCCAACATTTAAGAAAGGTACATGAAAGGATAGGTTTGGATGGATTTGGGTCAAACGCAGGCTCGTGGGACTAATGTAGATGGGACATTGTTGGCCGGTGTGGGCAAGTTGGGCTGAAGGGCCTGTTTCCACGCTGTATCACTCTATGACTCTAGCACTCTATTGCCAATTGCCGGCGAGACATCAAGTAAGTAAGTAAGTGAGTAGGTTTATTGGCCAAGTATTCTAATAAGAGGGATTTGCCTTGGTGCTCCGCCCACAAGTAACAACATGACATACAGTGACAGTGACGAATGACTCAGAAAACACTAAGCATTAATAATAATAAAACATTCATGATAATACACCATTGATCAATCATGTGAACCAACAAAATACCAGATCAAAGGGAGGATGAGTACCTCTCTCGTGAAAGTAATCTTTGTAGGGTTTTCACAGACGACACAAATGAACAAACACATACAAAACATACAAATACGAATAGATCCAGAAGTGGCGGCGCTGCCCTGGCAGCAGCGGCTCACCTGCAGTCCCGTTTGTTTTTGCTTTTTTGTGTTGTTTTTTTTTCGTTTTGGTTAGTCTAGTTTTTGGTTTTTAGTTTGTGTTTTGGGGGGGTGGGGGGTTGAAACAGGGCTTGCTGTCTCTCCCTGCGGGGGGAATGCGACTTTTTTGTCGTATTCCCCTTCTCTGCCTCCGTCTGCGCTGAGGCCTAATGGTGGAGCTGGTGACCTCGAGGCTCAGGAGGCAGAGCCTGCCAGGACTCGCCCTTGGCTCGCTGCCGTGAGGACGGTCTGGCTTGGGGCTGGAACAGTGCTTCCATGAGGGGCTGTGATGACCCCGTGAGGGCAGCCAGCACGAGGGAGGAATGATGTTCCCGTCGGAGTGGCCGAGCTCGGGGAGGTACGGCGCTCCCGGCCCGAGGGAGGAGCGGCGCCAATGTCGGGGCGGCCCAGCCCGAGGCTGAGACGGTAACTTACGTGAGGGCGATCCGGCTCGGGGCTGGAACGGTGCTCCGGTGGCTGGGACGGCGTTTTTGGCGGCGGTGACCTGAGTCCGGGGTTCGGCCGCGAGCCAGCGGCTGCGTCAGCAGGACTGGTGGGCGGCAGCTTCGACCACCCCGGGCCGCGGTGATTGAGCCGCGGGACTGTTTTAACATCGCCCGGTGGGGTATCGCCTCAGCGCAGAGGGAGAAGAGGAGGGAAGAGACTGCAGACCTAAGACTTTTTGCCTCCATCACAGTGAGGAGGTGCTAGGTGGACTCACTGTGGTGGATGTTAATATGTGTTTATTGTTGTTTTTTATTGTATTGTATGTATGTATGACTGCAGGCACGAAATTTCGTTCAGACTTCGGTCTGAATGACAATAAAGGAAACCTGTAAACCTGTAAAACAGCAAGGAGCTGTATACCGTGGCTGCCATAGTCAGTGCCAGCAGCAGCAGCTACACTGCAACTTGACTTCAACCATCCTGACCTCTCTATTACCCTTAGCAACTCCAAGCTCCTGTTCCACCACAGACCTTGAAACATAAACTGGATTTAAATTGTCCTTCATCAGACTCATGTTCATGAATGGAGCTCACCATCTGACCATCGTCAATCCTTCCCAGAGTGACTTTCTACAGCATGCACACATATGACTTGTTTTAGATGGGTACCGTGTCCAGTTTTGGTCAACCTGTTACATGAAGGATCTTGTTAAGCTGGAAAGGGTGCAGAGAAGACCTACAAAGATGTTACCATGTCTCAATAGACAATAGACAGTAGGTGCAGGAGTAGGTCTTTGGGCCCTTCGACCCAGCGCCGCCATTTAATGACACCATGGCTGATCATCCACAATCAGTACCCCGTTCCTGCCTTCCCCCCTAACTCCGCTATTTTTAAGAGCCCTATCTAGCTCTCTCTTGAAAGCATCCAGAGAACCGGCCTCCACCGCCCTCTGAGGGTAGAGAATTCCACAGACTCACCACTCTCTGTGAGAAAAAGTGTTTCTTCGTCTCCGTTCTAAATGGCTTACCCCTTATTCTTAAACTGTGGCCCCTGGTTCTGGACGCCCCCAACATCGGGAACATGTTTCCTGCCTCTAGTGTGTCCAAACCCTTAACAATCTTATATGTTTCAATGAGAAACCCTCTCATCCTTCTAAACTCCAGTGTCCAAGCCCAGCTGATCCATTCTCTTCAGCTTATGACAGTCCCACCATCCTGGGAATTAACCTTGTAAACCTACTCTGCACTCCCTCAATAGCAATAGTCTCGAAGGCCTGAGCTATAGGGAGGGGTTGAGCAGGCTACAACTTCATTCCAACTGGCGTCAGAGGTTATGGGGAGAAGGCAGGAGAATGGGGTTGAGAGGGAAAGATAGGTCAGCCATGATTGAATGGCGCAGTAGACCTGATGGGCCTAATGGCCTAATTCTGCTCCTATCACTTATGAACATATGACTTCAGATCCAAAATGTTGCCCATCCATTCACTTCCACAGGTGCTGTCTAGTCTACAGAGATCTTCCACTACAGCTGGACGGGCATCCCTCCAAGTACATTTGTGGCTTTACAAGTTGAACATGGGGAGCGTTAGAGAGAAGGAGTTTGCAGAGTTCTAAATCAGAGCTCCAGAGTATCGAGTCCTGAATCATCATCATCGGTGGTCACCCGAAACCGAATCCTCTCATGGAAGATGCCTGTGCGTGACTTTGTTTAACATGGGGTGACTGGTGCACAGACAGCCACCCCACGGTCCTTGACAGATCTGGGTCAGGATCCAGTGGCATGGAGTCCAAGACGACCGGAGACCCTTTTCTGCTGCAGCCTTCATCCGCCTTCCCAGCCGTTGTGACGCTCCACTAAGGTCAGCCATCGTCCTCCGCCTGTTCCACCGTTGAGGTCTTGGTTGGATTGCTCTTTGTCAGAGACCCCTCCCCCTCGACCTTAACGCCGTGGGTGGCCCTACCAGGAGCATAGATAGCTCCAGACAGCATCGCTCTCAGGATCTCAGGACCACACAAGCTTCTCCACCACGACAAGGTGACACTCCACGGAGAACATTGTGTTCACTGACTGCCAGAATTTTGCACCCGTATAGCTTCAACATAGGAAATAAGTGACTATCCTAAAAACCCTATCCCACGATACGAGTTCATTCAAGAGCTCTCCCGAGTTTAAATAATCAAATTCGTGGTAAGCACGGAGAATGAACGTAGCGGGTACGTTGGAGCTCGGGGACGTCTCTTAGCGGCTCGTAACGCTAATGGCAGGTACTCTGGAAGACTCGCCAATGGCAGGTAAGCACGGGAAGACTCGTAAAGATTTTTCAACATGTTGAAAAATGTCCACGAGAGCCCCGAGTACCGACGAGTGGCCATTACCTTAAATCTCCGAGTTCGAATCAGGGCAAACTCGGGAGAACTCTTGGAATGAACTCGTACCGTGGGACAGGTGTTTTAGGATAGTCACTTATTTCCTTTGTTGAGGAAACTTTCAGCATTCATCCGAGTTCATGCATATCATGTTAATGGTGTGCAGGTCAACTAGGGCAAAGCTGAAAGTTGACACTATTCAACAGGAATATAAGATGCACCTTGTATGTTCTACATTCCAACCATGTCAGAGGTTATAGTGTGAAGGCAGGAGAATGGAATTGAGAGGGAAAGATAGATCAGTCATGATTGAATGGTGATGGGCCAAATGTCCTAATTCTGCAACTTCTTCTGCAGTTGTATAGGGCTCTGGTGAGACCACATCTGGAGTATTGTATACAGTTATGGTCTCCTAATTTGAGGAAGGACATCCTTGTGATTGAGGCAGTGCAGCGTAGGTTCATGAGATTGATCCCTGGGATGGCGGGACTGTCATATGAGGAAAGATTGAAAAGACTAGGCTTGTATTCACTGGAGTTTAGAAGGATGAGGGGATATCTTATAGAAACATATAAAATTATAAAAGGACTGGACAAGCTAGATGCAGGAAAAAAATTCCCAATGTTGGGCGAGTCCAGAACCAGGGGCCACAGTCTTAGAATAAAGGGGGAGGTCATTTAAGACCTCAGAGAAGAAACTTTTTCACCCAGAGAGTTGTGAATTTATGGAATTCCCTGCCACAGAAGGCAGTGGAGGCCAAATCACTGGATGGATTTAAGAGAGAGTTAGATAGAGCTCTAGGGGCTAGTGGAGTCAAGGGATATGGGGAGAAGGCAGGCACGGATTATTGATAGGGGACGATCAGCCATGATCACAATGAATGGCGGTGCTGGCTCGAAGGGCCGAATGGCCTCCTCCTGCACCAATTTTCTATCTTTCTATGTTTCTATCATTTATGAACTTATGGACCATTTAAAAAACTTTTGTTCCTATTGAATGGTCTAATCACTAGATTCCCTACAGTGTTGGACTGTAAGACTGTCGAGATACAGCTTGGAGACAGGCCCTTCTGCCCACCGAGTCCTCACCTACCAGCCCGTACACTAGCAATATCCTATGCACTAGGGACAATTTACAATTTACAGCAGCCAATTAACGTACAAACCTGTACGTCTTGAGAGTGTGGAAGGAAACCGGAGCACCCAGAGAAAACCCACGCAGGTCACGGGGAGAACGTACAAACTCCGTACAAACAGCACCCGTAGTCATGATATGGAACTTGGGTCTCTGGCACTGTAAGGCAGTAACTCTACCGCTGCACCACCCACTGTATTCCTGTGATGTACTGTTCTATGTTCTACAGTATTTATATTATACAAGTATCTGAAACTACACCACAAATGGACAAGTCAGGGTGGCGCAGTGGTAGAGTTGCCACCTTACAGCGAATGCAGCACCGTGGTCACAGGTTCGATCCCGACTGCACATTCTCCCCATGATCTGTGTGGGTATTCCCCGAGATCTTCAGTTTCCCCTCCACATTCCAAAGACATGCAGGCTTGTAGGTTCATTGGCTTGGTAAATGTAACAATTGTCCCTAGGATAGTGTTAGTGTGCGGGGATCGCTGGTCGGAACAGACCTGGTGGGCCGAAGGGCCTGTTTCCGCGCTGTATCTCTAATAAAAACACCTATTGTTTTCATATTTTGGTAAAATGTAAACATGAACATTGTATGCTCCAGAAACTGAACTCTGCTTTAGGAACTTCAAGAAATAAAGTTAAGAAAACGTGCCAAAGAGAAGTGAAATATCTTGAGCAACATAAAGTTCAGATTCAGATTCAATTTTAATTGTCATTGTCAGTGTACAGTACAGAGACAACGAAATGCATTCTGGAGGAACTTAGAAAGTCAGGCAGCATTTGTGGAAGGAATGGACAGGTAGACTGTACTTCGGGTCGGGACCCTTCTTCAGACTGATTGTAGTAGGAGGGGAAAAGTAGGAATAGAGGTGGAGGTTCGGCAAAGCCTGGCAAGTGATAGGTGGATACAGGCAAGGAGTAACCCTTGCATCCCCTCTCTCTCCATCCCTCCCCCACTGGTAGTGCATGTCGGCACAAACAATGTCGGAAAGAAGGGGATGAATATTCTGCAGCGTGACTTTAGAGAACTCGGAAAAATGCTGAAAAGCAGGACCTCCAGGGTTGTTATCTCCGGTTTGCTTCCAGTTCCTCATGCTGGCGAGATCAGGAACAAGGAGATACGGGACCTGAATGTGTGGCTGAGGAACTGGTGCACGGGGCAGGGATTTAGATTCTTAGATCACTGGGATCTGTTTTAGAGTAAGGGGGAACTCTACAAAAGGGACGGATTGCATCTTAACAGGTGGGGGACCAGCATTCTGGCAGTCAGGTTTGCCACTGCTACACTGGTGGTTTTAAACTGAATAAGGGGGATGGGATGGGGTGTCAAATGGGATAGTTGAGGATGGCGTTAAAGGGAAAGGGTTTCTTAAATGTGTGAGCGTAGAGACCGAGGTGTGTAAAATGAGGGTAGAAGAAATAGGTAGCAAGGTGAAAAGTAAAAGTGGCAGGCAGACAAATCCAGGGCAAAAATCAAAAAGGGCTACTTTTCAACATAATTGTATAAGGGGTAAGAGTGATGTAAAAACAAGCCTGAAGGCTTTGTGTCTCAATGCAAGGAGCATTCGTAATAAGGTAGATGAGTAGAATGTGCAGATAGCTATTAATGACTATGATATAGTTGGGATCACGGAGACATGGTTCCAGGGTGACCAAGGCTGGGAGCTGAACATCCAGGGATATTCAATATTCAGGAGGGATAGACAGAAAGGTAAAGGAGGTGGGGTAGCGTTACTGATTAGAGAGCAGATTAACACAATAGAAAGGAAGGACATTAGTTTGGAGGATGTGGAATCGGTATAGGTAGAGCTGCGAAACACTAAGGGGCAGAAAACGCTAGTGGGTGTTGTGTACAGGCCACCTAACAGTAGTAGTGGAGTTGGGGATGGCATCAAACAGGAAATTAGAAATGCGTGCAACAAAGGTAAAACAGTTATAATGGGTGACTTCAATCTACATATAGATTGGGTGAATCAAATTGGCAAGGGGTGCTGAGGAAGAGGATTTCTTGGAATGTATGCGGGATAGTTTTCTAAACCAACATGGAGAAGAACCAACGAGAGAGCAGGCTATTCTAGACTGGGTATTGAGTAATGAGGAAGGGTTAGTTAGCAGTCTTGTTGTGCGTGCCCCCTTGGGCAAGAGTGACCATAATATGTTTGAGTTCTTCATTAGGATGGAGAGTGACATTGTTAATTCAGAAACAAGGGTCCTGAACTTAAAGACAGGTAACTTTGAGGGTATGAGACGTGAATTGGCCAAGATAGACTGGCAATTGATTCTTAATGGGTTGACGGTGGATATGCAATGGAAGGCATTTAAAGACTGTATGGATGAACTACAACAATTGTTCATCCCAGTTTGGAAAAAAATAAATCAGGGAAGGTAGTGCATCCGTGGATAACAAGGGAAATCAGTGATAGTATCAAAACAAAAGATGAAGCGCACAAATTAGCCAGAAAAAGCAGCCTACCAGAGGACTGGGAGAAATTCAGTCCAGCAGAGGAGGACAAAGGGCTTAATTAGGAAAGGGAAAATAGATTATGAAAGAAAACTGGCAGGGAACATAAAAAACTGACTGCAAAAGCTTTTATAGATATGTGAAGAGAAAAAGATTAGTTAAAACAAATGTAGTTCCCTTGCAGTCAGAAACAGATGAATTGATCATGGGTAACAAGGACATGGCAGACGAATTGAATAACTACTTTGGTTCTGTCTTCACTAAGGAAGACATAAATAATCTGCTGGAAATAGCAGGGGACCGGGGGCCAAATGAGATGGAAGAACTGAGTGAAATCCAGGTTAGCCAGGAAGTGGTGTTAGGTAAATTGAATGGATTAAAGGCCGATAAATCCCCAGGGCCAGATAGGCTGCACCCCAGAGTACTTAGGGAAGTAGCCCCAGAAATAGTGGATGCATTAGTGATAATTTTTCAAAACTCTTTAGATTCTGGAGTAGTTCCTGAGGATTGGAGGGTAGCTAATGTAATCCCACTTTTTGAAAAGGGAGGGAGAGAGAAAACGGGGAATTACAGACCAGTTAGTCTAACGTCGGTCGGTGGTGGGGAAACTGCTAGAATCAGTTATTAAAGATGGGATAGCAGCACATTTGGAAAGTGGTGAAATCATTGGACAAAGTCAGCATGGATTTATGAAAGGCAAATCATGTCTGACGAATCTTATAGAATTTTTCGAGGATGTAACTAGTAGTGGATAAGGGAGAACCAGTGGATGTGTTGTATCTGGACTTTCAGAAGGCTTTCGACAAGGTTCCACATAAGAGATTAGTACACAAACTTAAAGCACACGGTATTGCGGGTTCAGTATTGATGGGGATAGAGAACTGGCTGGCAGACAGGAAGCAAAGAGTAGGAGTAAACGGGTCCTTTTCACAATGGCAGGCAGTGACTAGTGGGGTACCGCAAGGCTCAGTGCTGGGACCCCAGCTATTTACGATATATATTAATAATTTGGACGAGGGAATTGAATGCAACATCTCCAAGTTTGCGGATGACACAAAGCTGGGGGGGCAGTGTTAGCTGTGAGAAGGATGCTAGGAGACTGCAAGGTGACTTGGATAGGCTGGGTGAGTGGGCAAATGTTTGGCAGATGCAGTATAATGCGGATAAATGTGAGGTTATTCACTTTGGTGGCAAAAACAGGAAAGTAGACTATTATCTGAATGGTGGCCGATTAGGAAAGTGGAGATGCAACGAGACCTGGGTGTAATGGTACACCAGTCATTGAAGGTAGGCATGCAGGTGCGGCAGGCAGTAAAGAAAGCGAATGGTATGTTAGCATTCATAGCAAAAGGATTTGAGTATAGGAGCAGGGAGGTTCTACTGCATTTATACAGTACTCTTGCCATAGAGGGAGTACAGAGAAGGTTCACCAGACTGATTCCTGGGATGTCAGGACTTTCATATGAAGAAAGACTGGATAGACTTGGCTTGTACTCGCTAGAATTTAGAAGATTGAGGGGAGATCTTATAGAAACGTACAAAATTCTTAAGGGGTTGGACAGGCTAGATGCAGGAAGATTGTTCCCGATGTTGGGGAAGTCCAGAACAAGGGGTCACAGTTTAAGGATAAGGGGGAAATCTTTCAGGACCGAGATGAGGAAAACTTTTTTCACACAGGGAGTGGTGAATCTGTGGAATTCTCTGCCACAGAGAGGTAGTTGAGGCCAGTTTATTGGCTATATTTAAGAGGGAGTTAGATGTGGCCCTTGTGGCTAAAGGGATCAGGGGGTATGGAGAGAAGGCAGGTGCAGGATACTGAGTTGGATGATCAGCCATGATCATATTGAATGACGGTGCAGGCTCGAAGGGCCGAATGGCCTACTCCTGCACCTATTTTCTATGTGTCTGCTGTACCAGCTTCACAGTCGTCTTGTTGGGCCTCATTGCCTGTAACTCGTTTTCACGTAGCCCACAGCTAGCAGTGGCCTGTCTCATTTATCATCGTTACTGCTTTGCACATCTTTCATTCATTTGTTGTAAACCTCTCTACATCACTACCTATCTCCCGTTTCCCTATCCCCTGACTCTCAGTCTGAAGAAGGGTCTCGAACCGCAACGTCACCTGGTCCTTTTCTCCAGAGATGCTGCCGGACCCGCTGAGTTGCTCCTGCCTTTTGTGCCCGTCTATGTGCGGGGAGAGATTGATTGGGTGGACCAGCAAGTGACAAATGCTTGAGGTGAAAAAGGAGACAAGAAGGAGAGAAGAGGACTGACACATTAAGCCAGGTGGAGGAATATAGGGGGGAGGGGGTGACTGGAGAGAAGGGGTGGGGGGGGGATATAAAAGAGAACTGAGGGAGGTGAATGTATGAGGGGCAGGGTGACTGGAGGAGGATGGGAGATAGTGGGAGAGACAATAAAAACACTATAGGCCGGCCGTATAATTTGGTCTCAACCTGCACACAAAGTGCAAGTGAAATGAATTTGCCAGCAGCGGTACAATGAAAAAAGAACACATAAAAACACAATAAAAATGCAACACAAACATCCACCACAGCGTTCATCACTATGGTGGAAGGCACAAAATTTGGCCATTTTCCCCCGTGGTCAGGACGTCAACCCTCCGCAGCTGCTGCTGCTGCGGGCGGCCAGATGTGCAGACAAGGTAAAAAGTCCAGGTAAAGTCCAGATAAGTTCTGAATCGGTGCCTCCCCACCGGAGACCGCGGCTTCAGGTTGGTGTAGGCCGCAGGCCGGCGGTCGGAGATTTAAAGTCCCCGCTGCGCCGCAGCAAGAAGCAAGAAGTTGGGCTGAAGGGCCTGATTCCACCCTGCATGACTCTGACGATGACCAGGGTAGGGGTATTACTTTGGGGAATTATTAATTGATTATTAAATGTGGGGAATTTCAAGATATTACACTTTTATCAATAAATTGCCTATTGTTTAAATTCAATTTAAAAACACTATAAGACGACCGTATAATTTGCTCTCAATCTGCAGAGCCCTTTCAAATGACCTAAAACTGGAGAATTGAAGATTCATCCCGTTGCGTTGCAAGCTACCCAGGCAGGATATAAGGGGGGCAGTTCCTCTCTTGTTCCCTTGATCCGTCTTTCACTTGTTAAGAAAGGAGTCCCTCTCTGCTCAGATTTGCACGGTCTCGAGAATTGGTGAAACGTCTTGTTTTCTTTCAGCTCTGCCTTGAACCAAACAGCATGTTGAAAACTTCACTTCTTTCTTCTTTCGGAGCATTGTTTCCTTCCAACGTTTTGTGTTCCGTAATGTTATTTTATCCCCTCCCTCCCTCCCCCTCCCAATAGCTTTTAATGCAGGCTACCCTTGTCTTTCACATGACAATTATTCCGCACTTGCTATCCAAGACATTCATCCACTGGGACTCATTTTCATCTGAAAGGAATCCATATATCTCAATGCAAATTGGCTACAAATTTATTCACCATGCCAAAGTCTCCCAGATTTTCTTCCACTTGAGTGGGCTAATTAGAAATAGATGAAGTCAGAATTTCAAGACAAATCCACTTTTATCATTAAATTCAAATGAAAACACCAAGGGGCAGCCATATCACTTAGTTTAAATCTGCCGAGCCCCGTCAAATTAGTGGGCAAATCACTCACTGCTAAAAATGCAAAGGAAATAGATGCTGAAAGTCGTGGTTTATTGGGTAGAAGAATGGCACCGTTAAACTACCTGGTGCAAAGATTCTGCACAAGGGATCAGAGACGTCTGCTGGACACCGGACGCCACGGTGTCGCAGCGGTAGAGTTGCTGCCTCACGGCGCCAGAGACCCGGGTTTGATCCCGAATGCGGGTGCTGTCTGTGTGGACTTTGTACGTTCTCCCCGTGACCTGCGTGGGTTTTCTCCGGGTGCTCCGCTTTCCTCCCACACTCCAAAGACGTGCGCTGCCGTACTTTGACAAAAGGAAGCAACTGACAGAAAGGAGTTTTCTTGTAAATGAGGAAACGTGTTTTTCTTTCAGCCCTCTGTGATGGAATTTCTTACTTCTCTGGTATAAATATTTTCAAATTGTACTCAGAGAAGACTTATTTTGTTCACCATTGTGTTGAGCATATCTCAAATACCCTAAAACAAGCAATAACTCCATTTTGACGAAATTGTCAGTTTTGTCACATTAGGGCAGTACAGGTTTGTAGGTTTAATTGGCTTGGTAGGATTGTAAATCGTCCCTCGTGTGTGTGCGTGCGTGCGTGCGTGGGATAGTGTTAATGTGTGAGGATCGCTGGTCGACGTCAACTCGGTGGGCCGAAAAAAATCGCGTAAGTGGGAAACAGGCCCTTTACAGTTCCCTGGATCTTCTCTACTTCCCTTCCTAAACAAAAGAATGACATTGGCCAATCTCCAGTCCTCCGGGACCTCGCCTGCAGCTGGAGAAGAAACAAAGATCCTCGGCAAGGCCCCCACAGCATTCTCTCTCTCTAGAGCGAGTAAACCAATACCAAAAAACGTTTATGGATATTATGAGCAAAAGGAAAAGACCAACAATGGCTTTGTTGAGTGCAGGAACATGGTCTATTCCTGCTTCCATCTTTAATCTTGTAATAGAGGGAACGTGATGAAGATGTGGAAAGTAAATGCAGCACGGTGGCTCAGCGGTAGAGTTGCTGCCTTACAGCGCCAGAGATCCGGGTTCGATCCTGTCTGTATGGAGTCTGTACAGAGTTTGTACGTTCTCCCCATGACCTGCGTGGGTTTTCTCCGAGATCTTCCGTTTGCTCCCACACTCAAGAGTCAAGAGAGTCAAGAGTCAAGAGTCAATTTAATTGTCATTTGGACCCCTGGAGGTCCAAACGAAATGCCGTTTCTGCAGCCATACATTACACACAAATAGACCCCAGACACAACATAATTACATTTAACATAAACATCCATCACATAGCTGTGATGGAAGGCCAAATAAACTTCTCTCTCCACTGCACTCTCCCCCCCCCCCCCGATGTCAGAGTCAAAGTCATAGCCCCCGGCTGGCGATGGCGATTGTCCCGCGGCCATTAAAGCCACGCCGGGTGATGCGAGGTCGCACACCGGGTCTTGATGTTGGAGCCCCCGGCGTGCGCTCGCAGAGTCCGCGGCCATTCCAGCCACGCGGGGCAGTGATGTAGGCCCCGCTCCAGGAGCTCTTCGACCCCGCAACTCGGGCGGGAGAAGTCGCCGCCGCAGAAGCCCCGAAAAGCGGTCTCCCCCCCAGGGAGCCGTGGGCTCCCGGCGCCGTCGTCGACAGACCTGTAGAGAGCCTCCGACTCTCCGGCAGCAGCAGCAGCAGCAGCAGCAGCAGCAGCAAGCAGCAGCAGCAGCAGCAGCAGCATCAGCAGCAGCAGCGCTCCTCCACCGCTCCGGACTCGGCCAGCTCCGCGACGGCAACGGTGAGTCGACACCTGAGTCCCTGGTCTCTTCCTGTTGGAGGCCGCTCCTCGTTGCGGCCTCAACGACGACTGAGACCCGACGAGAAAAGGTCGGGTCTCCAGTGCAGGGAGAGATTCAAAAAAGTTTTCCCCCCCTCTCCCACCCCGCCCCCACCCCCCCCCCACACACACACACCAACATAAAATAACAAACACTACATAAAAACACAGACAAAAATAATAAAAACGCGGACAGGCTGCAGAGGCCGCTGCTGGCCATAGCCGCGCCGCCTACCTCCACAGACTTACAGGGTTGTAGGATTAATTGGTTTGGCATAATTGTAAATTTGTGTCTGTGTCTGTGATAGTGTTAGTGTGCGGGGATCGCTGGTCGGCATAGACTCAGTGGGCCGGAGGAGGGCCTGGTCCCGCGCTGTATCTCTAAACTAAACTAAGATGCATTGCTGGGTAAACAAAATTGCTGGAGAAACTCAGCGGGTGCAGCAGCATCTATGGAGCGAAGGAAATGGGCGACGTTTCGGGCCAAAACGCTTCTTCAGACTGAGGTTGTATAAGATGCATTGTTAAATGTGTAAAAAGGCTTTCCTCGCAATGTTTTAATGGTACTCACTGATACCACGAAGCAATTATCTGCTTGCAATAGCAACAATAACGAATTATATCTCGCTGGCAATCAACGATTCATCTCAGAGGGGAAAAGTGTGAAGATCAACAGTGCTGCAAAGACAGGTTGTGTAAACAACAGATTTTCTGCCCAGAGAAATCCACACAAAATAATTCACAATGCTGTGGGGTTATGCCCAATTATCTCGTTGCTGGGCATTTAGTTTTCACTTGCAGCGCAAGGTTTAGAGATACAGTGCAGAAACAGGCCCTTCTGCCCACCAAGTCCGCGCCAACCAGCGATCCCTGCACACTAAATCCATCCCACACACACTGGGGGCAATTTACAATTTTTTACCGAAGCCAATTAACCTACAAACCTGTACCTCTTTGGAGTGTGGGGGAGGAAACTGGAGCACCCGGAGTAAACCCACGCAGGTCACAGGGGAGAACGTGCCAACTCCGTACGGACAGCACCCATGGTCAGAATCGAACCTTGGTCTCTGGCGCTGTAGTGCCCCTGTCCCACTTAGGAAACCTGAAGGGAAACCTCTGGAGACTTTGCGTCCCATCCAAGGTTTCCGTGCGGTTCCCGGAGGTTTTTGTCAGTCTCCCTACCTGCTTCCACTACCTGCAACCTCCGGCAACCACCTTCAACCTCCGGGAACCGCACGGAAACCTTGCGTGGGGCGCAAAGTCTCCAGAGGTTTCCGTTCAGGTTTCCTAAGTGGGACAGGGGCATAAGGCAGTAGGTCTAACGCTGCGTCACCGTGCAGAATGGTCTTACATAGAAACATAGAAATTAGGTGCAGGAGTAGGCCATTCGGCCCTTCGAGCCTGCACCGCCATTCAATATGATCATGGCTGATCATCCAACTCAGTATCCCGTACCTGCCTTCTCTCCATACCCCCTGATCCCCTTAGCCACAAGGGCCACATCTAACTCCCTCTTAAATATAGCCAATGAACTGGCCTCAACTACCCTCTGTGGCAGAGAGTTCCAGAGATTCACCACTCTCTGTGTGAAAAAAGTTCTTCTCATCTCGGTTTTTAAAGGATTTCCCCTTTATCCTTAAGCTGTGACCCCTTGTCCTGGACTTCCCTAACATCGGGAACAATCTTCCTGCATCTAGCCTGTCCAACCCCTTAAGAATTTTGTAAGTTTCTATAAGATCCCCTCTCAATCTTCTAAATTCTAGAGAGTATAAACCAAGTCTATCCAGTCTTTCTTCATAAGACAGTCCTGACATCCCAGGAATCAGTCTGGTGAACCGTCTCTGCACTCCCTCTATGGCAATAATGTCCTTCCTCAGATTTGGAGACCAAAACTGTACGCAATACTCCAGGTGTGGTCTCACCAAGACCCTGTACAACTGCAGTAGAACCTCTCTGCTCCTATACTCAAATCCTTTTGCAATGAAAGCTAACATACCATTCGCTTTCTTTACTGCCTGCTGCACCTGCATGCCTACCTTCAATGACTGGTATACCATGACCCCCAGGTCTCGCTGCATCTCCCCCTTTCCCAATCGGCCACCATTTAGATAATAGTCTGCTTTCCTGTTTTTGCCACCAAAATGGATAACCTCACATTTATCCACATTATACTGCATCTGCCAAACATTTGCCCACTCACCCAGCCTATCCAAGTCACCCTGCAGTCTCCTAGCATCCTCCTCACAGCTAACACTACGATGGCTTCTCATGAACTAAGTCCTAGGTCATCACACTCCGATATCTTCGACCAATACAGTCACGGTGGCGCAGTGGTAGAGTTGCTGCCGAACACTGCCAGAGAACACCCTGCCGACGGGTGTTGTCTGTACCTTCTCTCCATGACCTGCACATGTTTCCCACGGGTGCTCCGGATATCTCCCAACTTCCAACGGCGTAAAGGTTTGTAGCTTAATTGGCTTCTGGTTGTGAATTGTCCCTAGTGAGTAGCGTAGAACTAGTGTACAGGGATCGCTGGTCGGCGTGGGCTCGGTGGGCTGAAAGGCCTGTTTCCCTGCGGTATCTCTAAAGGGCTGTCTGGTGCCTATTTACATTTTGTGTATCACGACAGCAATGGAACTTCAGGCTAAAGTACTTTATCGGCTACAGGACAGTCTGAGCATAAGAAAAGTATTACAAACATAAACTCCTTTCTTTAAAATTAAATCAAAAGATTGTTCCCACAATCGATGTAACTACTGTATTGTGAATAATACCGTAATGTGGAAAGTAACAGAATTATTTCGAGTAAAACACTTAGCACGGTGGCGCAGCGGTAGAGTTGCAGTCTTACAGCACCAGAGACCCGGGTTCGATCCTGACTACGGGTGCTGGTCTGTACGGAGTTTATACGTTCTCCCCCCCGTGACCTGCGTGGGTTTTCTCCGGGTGCTCCGGTTACATCTCACACTCCAAAGACGTTACAGGTTTGTAGGTTAATTGGCTTGGTAAAAATTGTAAATTGTCCCCAGTGTGTGTAGGGTAGTGTCAGTGTACGGGGATCGCTGGTGGATGCGGACTCGTCGGGCCGAAGGGTCAGTTTCCCCCAAGTATCTCTAAACTAAACTAAACAAAAGTGTGGGAGTGAGTCAGCAGACCAGTCAGGAAGTCTAGAGCAACTTGGGGAACATCACTTCTTGCTACAATCAATAAACAGCTCAACTATACACCCACATTGTATACACACTTCTTCTGCCCCTTCATAAATCAATCCCAAATGATTTTTAAAAAGAGCCACATCACAATTTCAAGAATACTTGCTTGACCCAGAAAACGTACAGATTTCAGCTGAAGAATGGCCTCGACCTGAAAACTAAGCTTAAAGCTTTTCAGTATTACCTCGGTACACGTGACTAATAAACTAAACTGACCTAAAAGTGACAAATAACACACCAGACCGAATATTTCCAATTTGTTGAACCATCTTACACTACGAAATAGGAAAGCAGGGCGAGGATTACATCGAGCATAAATAATTAGGCAACCATCCTTCTATTGCTGTGGAAACTACTCAAAATGATCGAGGGAAAGCACAAACTCTTCATTGAATTGACGTGAGATTTCGGTGCGGTAATCCTACAAGTGGGACAGCTAATTCCTCAATAATAAGTGTACTTTGGAGAAAATTAAAGGCCAACAGGGGAAATAAATGTAATTAAAAGCAAGCCACTGCCCTGGGCACTCGGAATGGCCAAAACTGAAGCTAAAATGTAATTATGAAGCTTAAGCTCAAGATGCACTACTTAAGCTCTCTAGTGTTTTTAGCCACATTTCGGAGATGGCGAGTTGAACACTTAAAGTGATGGTCTACCAATAATGAGTCCATGATTCTGTAGAATCAGCGGAGGAACGTATAGTATTGAACATCTGAGTATAGGAGTTGGGAGGTCATGCTGCAGTTATACAAGACATTGGTCAGGCCGCATTTAGAGTATTGTGTTCCGTTTCGAGCACCATGTTAAGTCAAGAGTCAAGAGAGTTTTAGTGTTTAAGAAGGAACTGCAGATGCTGGAAAATCGGAGGTAGATAAAAATGCTGGAGAAACTCAGCGGGTGCAGCAGCATCTATGGAGTGAAGGAAATAGGCAACGTTTCGGCCCAAAACGTTGCTTATTACCTTGGCTCCATAGATGCTGCTGCACCCGCTGAGTTTCTCCAGAGTTTTATTGTCATGTGTCCCAGATAGGGCAATGAAGTTCTTGTTATAGGTAAGATATTGTCAAGCTGGAAAGGATGCAGAGAAGATTTACAAATCAAGTCAAGTCAAGAGAGTTTATTGTCACGTGTCCCAGATAGGACAAAGAAATTATTGCTTTACTTCAGCACACAGAATATAGAAGGCATGAATACAGAACAGATCAGTGTGTCCATATACCATTATATAAATATATATACACGCTCGAGGACTCAAGGGCCTGAGCTATGGGGAGAGGTTGAGCACCATCTAGCCCCCCCCCCCCAAAATGTGTTGCTGTTCAGAAGGACCAAAATGCCCTTGAACATCAAACACAACATTGGCATGCAGGTACCACACACACACAATTGGGAAAGCAGAGATGATGGTGGTCTATTTTGCACAATGATTTGAGTACAGAGTAAGGACATCTTACTACAAATACGTGGGGTCTTGCTTCAGTTGCACATGTAAGATTGCCCCCCCCCCCACACCGTTTGATCTCCTCACCCGAGGGAGACCTCCTTCGGTTCAATGGATTGATTCCTAGATCTGACGGGTGGATGGATTGTTCGACTGTGAGAGATTGAGAAGACAAGCAACGTTTCTGGTCCGGAGATCTGAAGAAGAGACCCGACCCGAAATGTCACCATTCCGTTTACTCCAGAGATGCTGCCTGACCCACTGAGTTACTCCAGCACTGTGTCTATCTTCATTCCTAAACCACGCCACCTCGCCCTAGATGTTCCAGCCCGTAGAAATGGCTATTGCACCAAATATTTTGTACCCTCCCTTATATCTTATAATATCTTGAAAACTTCAATCACCCATCATTTTCTGTATTGTAAAATTAAATTGCTTAGTCAATTATAAGTCGATGTAGAGCAGAATAAGTTCAAGCTGTTCCACAAATTCCAATGCTTTGGCTCAACAAAAAGATATTTTTCGAGCAGAAAAATCGAGAGAAGCAAGAACCAAGAAGGAACTGCAGATGCTGTTTTAAACCAAAGATAGACACAAAAAGCTCCAGAGACCTGGGTTCGATCCTGACCACAGGTGCTGCCTGTACGGAGTTTGCACGTTCTCCCCGTGACCTGCGTGGGTTTTCTCCGGATGTTCCGGTTTTCTCCCATATTCCAAAGGTTTGTAGGTTAATTGGCTTCTGTAAATTGTCCCCTGTGTGAGTGTGTGTGTGTGTGTGTGTGCGCGCGCGCGCGCGCGTGTGTGTGTGTGTGTGTGTGTGTGATAGAACTAGTGTACGGGGTGATCGTTGGTCGGCGTGGACTCAGCGATCCGAAGGACCAGTTTCCATGCTGTATCTCTGAACTAAACTAAAAAGCCTCTCAGTATGTCCAGCAGCGGAAGGACCATGTGGTCCTCCCACACAAAACCTTCAGTGCTTCCACCGTCACCAGTATAATGTGGGAAGTTAGGCACACCTGGTTGGTCGCACTGGGCGGTCACGGTGGTGCAGCGGTAGAGTCGCTGCTTTACAGCGAATGCGGTGCCGGAGATCCGGGTTCGGCCCCGACTACAGGTGCTGTCTGTACGGAGTTTGCACGTTCTCCCCGTGACCTGCGTGGGTTTTCTCTGAGAACTTCGGTTTCCCGCCCGCACTCCAAAGACGAACATGTATGTAGGTTAATTGGCTTGGTAAATGTAAAGAAAAACTGTTCCTAATGGGTGTAGGATAGTGTTAGTGTGCAGGGATCGCTGGTCGGCGCGGACTTGGTGGGCCGAAAGGCCTGTTTCTCTAAACTAAACAAACTAAGTATCAACAAAGCAATAATGAGCCAAGTCACACATTTTTGAGTGAAGTTGAGGGAACAATGGTGGCCAGGAGACTGGAACTATCGACCCTGGTCTCAAGGGATATGGGGAAAGAGCAAGACGGAATCAAGGGGTATGGGGAAAAAGCAGGAACGGGGTACAGATTTTGAGATGATGAGCCATGATCATATTGAATGTCGGTGCTGGCTCGAAGGGCCGAATGGCCTACTTCTGCACCCGTTTTCCAGGTTTCCTCCAAACAATTCCACAGGATCTGCCAGGACAAATCCCAAAGATGGCACTTCAAGTCTGCATTATTCCCTCAACAATACACTGCAGTGTCAACCCTCAAACCTCACATAACATTTTGGAAAGATGAGCATTACTCAATTGAATCTCGAGGCATCTGGGCTACAAATTAGGGAATGTTCGTGTAAACGTGATGTATTTACCGTCCAGTGAGGGTTTGACTTATTGCAGTTGTCGTAATGTCTCCAGAGTCTTGCATTTCCACAAAACATCACCACAGATGTCAGGGAAAGGTTCCAGGCATGCTTACAGTCGGAAATGAATGGATTCAATTAATGGCAGGACATCGGGCCTTCATGGTCAGGTCAACAATTCTACGCCAACAGCAATTAGGACTTGAAAATGGTGCCAAACCTGGCAACTCTTGTATACTGGGGAAAACCTTATCTCCATCGATGCTGCCTGACCCACTGAGTTACTCCAGCATTTTGTGTCTATCTTCGGTGTAAACCAGCATCTGTAGTTACACAACTTACACAACTTTTGTGTACAGAGTTATCCTACTGCTATACACTTGCACGGTATCTAGGGTTGCCAACTATTCCGTATTAGCCGGGACATCCCGTATATTGGGTTAAATTGGTTTGTCCCGTACAGGATCGCCCTTGTCCCGTATTTGACTGCTACTTTTTGGGTCGAGGGGACTGTCAGGTCGGAGCGTTGTGCCCGGCCCTGCCTCACCCATCCCGACGTAGTGCAGCCCATGGAGTGCAGCAGCAGCAGCGCCTCGCCCGTGGCCCGGTCAGTCGGCTGCCCGGCCAGCTGTCCGACCTTCGGACCTACCTATGCTTACTGCTGACACCACCACCACCCCTCCTTCTCATGGCCGATCATCGGTTCACGAGTTGGATGAGGCACCGGATTTTAACCTTTTGTCCTTCACGTGGCCCAGGCCAAAACTCCTCAGCTGGCCTGCCGGCTGGGCCTTGTGTGCAGTCCAGCACCCGGGCCAACTCATCATTCACCCAGCCACGGCCGAGTCGGTCAACAAATTGCCGTCGGGAATTTGTCCCGTATTTTTACCTTTTGTCCCTTATTTGGGAGTGAGAAAGTTGGCAACCCTAACGGTTTCTGAGATGCTTATCTAAGATGTATCTAGGTTCATATGTCTAGTGATGCTTGTAATAAGCTGTATACACAAATTAATCTCACTGTACCTCGGGACAAATATAGTACAAACATTGAAGAAGGATTCCAAGGGGAGTAAGGGGTGACCGTGGCTGACAAGGGACGTCAGGGACAGTATAAAAATAAAAGAGAAGAAGTACAACTTAGCAAAGATGAGCGGGAAGCAAGAGGATTGGGTAATGTTTAAAGAACAATAGAAGATAACCAAAAAGGCAAAACGGGGAGAAAAGATGAGGTACGAAGGTAAGCTAGCCAAGAATATAAAGCAGGATAGTAAAAGCTTCTTTAGGTTTGTGAAGAGGAAAAAATTAGTTAAGACCAAAGTTGGACTCTTGAAGACCGAAAAAGGTGAATTTATTATGGGGAACAAAGGAACGGCAGATGAGTTGAACAGGTACTTTGGATCTGTCTTCACTAAGGAGGACACTGATGTACTAGTGGCCAGAGGATCTGGGGTGACGGAGGAACTGAAGGAAATCCACATTAGGCAGGAAATGGTGTTGGATAGACTGATGGGACTGAAGGCTGATAAATCCCCAGGGCCTGATGGTCTGCATCCCAGGGCACATAAGGAAGTGGCTCTAGAAATCGTGGACGCATTGGTGATAATTTTCCAACGTTCTATAGACTCCGGATCAGTTCCTGTGGATTGGAGGGTAGCTAATGCTATCCCACTTTTTAAGAAAGGCGGGAGAGAGAAAACAGGGAATTATAGACCAGTTAGCCTGACAGCGGTGGTGGGGAATATGCTGGAGTCAATTATAAAAGAATAAATAGTGGCACATTTCGATAGCAGTAACAGTCCAAGTCAACATGGATTTACGAAGGGGAAATCATGCTTGACTAATCTTCTGGAATTTTTTGAGGATGTAACTACGAAAATGGAGCTAGTGAATGCAGTGTACCTGGACTTTCAGAAAGCATTTAATAAGGTCGCATATAGGAGATTAGTGGGCAAAATTAGGGCACATGGTATTGGGGGTAGAGGGCTGCCATGGATAGAAAATAGATTGGCAGACAGGAAACGTAGAGTAGGGATTAACGGCGGGTCCCTTTCAGAACGGCAGGCAGTGACTAGTGGGGTACCGCAAGGCTCGGTGCGGGGACCACAGCTATTTACAATATACATCCATGTTTAGATGAAGGGATTCAAAGTAACATTAGCAAATTTGCAGATGACACAAAGATGGGTGGCAGTGTGAACTGTGAGGAGGATGCTATGAGAATGCAGGGAGACTTGGACATGTTGGGTGAGTGGGCAGATGCATGGCAGATGCAGTTTAAGGTGGATAAATGTGAGGTTGTCCACTTTGGTAGCAAAAACAGGAAGCAGATTATTATCTAAATGGTGTCAAAATGCTGCACGAAATTTCGTTCAGACTGAAAGGTCTGAATGACAATAAAGGAAATTCAATTCAATTCAATTCAATTCAAGATGGGAAAAGGGGAGGACAATGGGATCTGGGGATCCTTGTTCATCAGTCAATGAAAGTAAGCATGCAGGTACCGCAGGCAGTAAAGAAAGCGAATGGCATGTTGGCCTTCATAACAAGAGGAGTTGAGTATAGGAGCAAAGAGGTCCTTCTGCCGTTGTATAGGGCCCTAGTGAGACCACATCTGGAGTATTGTGTGCAGTTTTGGTCCCCTAATTTGAGGAAGGACATTCTTGCTATTGAGGGAGTGCAACATAGGTTCGCAAGGTTAATTCCCGGGATGGCGGGACTGTCATATGCTGAGAGAATGGAGCAGTTGGGCTTGTACACTCTGGAATTTAGGATGAGAGGGGATCTTATTGAAACATAAGATTATTAAGGGCTTGGACACGCTAGAGGCATGAAACATGTTCCCGATGTTGGATGAGTCCAGAACCAGGGGGAACAGTTTAAGAATATGGGGTAGGCCTTTTAGAACAGAGATGAGGAGAAACTCTTTCACACAGAGAGTAGTGAGTGTGAAATTCTCTGCCTCAGAGGCCAATTCTCTGGATACTTTCAAGAGAGAGCTAGATAGAGCTCTTAAAGATATCACAGTCAAGGGATATGGGGAGAAAGCAAGAACAGGGTACTGATTGGGGATGATCAGCCATGATCACATTGAATGGCGGTGCTGGCTCGAAGGGCCGAATGGCCTACTCCTACACCTATTGTCTATTGCCTATTGGCAGGTTTAAAGGGATATGGGCAGGTGGGACAAGTGTCGATGGGGCATGTTGGTCGGTGTGGGCAGGTTGGGCCATTTCCACGCTGTACAACTCGATGATAAACTTTCTTCCTAACCAACATGTAGCTTTGCCGTAAAAATTAAAGAGGTAGCAAGTTTAAAATGTTCAAAAGTAAAATTGCACTGAACTATAATTATCACAAATCAAGAACAAGGCCTGCCAGCAGAGATTACAAAACAGAAGCTGCAGTTGGAAGAATCACACACAGGATTTTATTATGTAATACTCAGTAACTACTGTGAGCAGATTTCAATTTACAGGCAGAGTAGGAAGGACACGGCACTAACAAATGGGGTTCAGTATTGATGTGGATAGAGAACTGGCTGGCAAACAGGAAGCAAAGAGTAGGAGTAAACGGGTCCTTTTCACAATGGCAGGCAGTGACTTGGGGTACCGCAAGGCTCAGTGCTGGGACCCCAGCTATTTACAATATATATTAATGATCTGGATGAGGGAATTGAAGGCAATATCTCCAAGTTTTGCGGATGACACTAAGCTGGGGGGCAGTTAGCTGTGAGGAGGATGCTAGGAGACTGCAAGGTGACTTGGATCGGCTGGGTGAGTGGGCAAATGTTTGGCAGATGCAGTATAATGTGGATAAATGTGAGGTTATCCATTTTGGTGGCAAAAACGGGGAAAGCAGACTATTATCTAAATGGTGGCCGATTGGGAAAGGGGGAGATGCAGCGAGACCTGGGTGTCATGGTACACCAGTCATGAAGGTAGGCATGCAGGTGCAGCAGGCAGTAAAGAAAGCAATGGGGTATGTTAGCTTTCATAGCAAAAGGATTTGAGTATAGGAGCAGGGAGGTTCTACTGCAGTTGTACAGGGTCTTGGTGAGACCACACCTGGAGTATTGCGTACAGTTTTGGTCTCCAAATCTGAGGAAGGACATTATTGCCATAGAGCGAGTGCAGAGACGGTTCACCAGACTGATTCCTGGGATCTCAGGACTGTCTTATGAAGAAAGACTGGATAGACTTGGTTTATACTCTCTCGAATTTAGCAGATTGCGCGGGGATCTTATAGAAACTTACAACATTCTTAAGGGGTTGGACAGGCTAGATGCAGGAAGATTGTTCCCGATGTTAGGGAAGTCCAGGACAAGGGGTCACAGCTTAAGGATAAGGGGGAAATCCTTTAAAATCGAGATGTGAAGAACTTTTTTCACACAGAGAGTGGTGAATCTCTGGAACTCTCTGCCACAGAGGGTAGTTGAGGCCAGTTCATTGGCTATATTTAAGAGGGAGTTAGATGTGGCCCTTGTGGCTAAGGGGATCAGGGGGTATGGAGAGAAGGCAGGTACGGGATACTGAGTTGGATGATCAGCCATGATCATATTGAATGGCGGTGCAGGCTCGAAGGGCCGAATGGCCTACTCCTGCACCTAATTCCTATGTTTCTATGTATGAACTGCAGATGGTGGTTTCAACCAAAGATGGACACAAAAAGCTGGAGTCACTCAGTGGGTCAGGCAGCACCTCTGTAAGCAGAGAAAAATAGGTACAGGAGTAGGCCATTCGTCCCTTCAAGCCAGCACCAATATGATCAGGGCTGATCATCCAAAATCAGTACCCCGTTCCTGCCCCCCCCCCCCCCCCCCCCCCCCCCCCATATCCCTTGACTCTGTTTGCCCTAGGAGCTATTATCTAACTCTCTCTTGAAACCTCTGGAGAAAAAGGAACCAGAAGGGTTTTGGGTCGGGACCCTTCTTCAGACTGACCACATCGTGTTTTGGCAATCATGCCATCCATGGAAACTTAGTGAACGTCTGGTGTTGTTGAGAAAATGCTTATACCACAGGTAATCAGCTAGTCTTTGCCCCCGACATGTGATCCGTGATGCCACTGTACATTGCAAACCCCGGGCATCCCCTCCATGTAATTCTGGAGAGTCAAAAGAGCACTCGGATCAACAACCGGTTCCTCTCCCTGCCCTGTAGAACGGAGCGGTTCAGGAGATCCATCACCCCTGCAGCCGTTAGATTTTATAATACTGACCACTAGGCTGTAGGGGGATGCATTTTTGCATTTTTAAATTTTAATTGTTAATTATTGGTCTTTTTAAGTATTTATTGCTCTCAGGTAGTGTCCACAGTGTATTGTATGTATTTTCTGTCTGCGTTCGTTTTGAATGTGTGGGTTTGTTGGCTTGGGCTTCTAGACATCTGAATTTCCTTGAGGGGATCAATAAAGTATATTTTTTAAATTATTATTTATTTATTATTATTATTAAATATGTAAACAGGTGGCATCAAGATCTGAGGCACAGTCAAAACTCATTTTGTACTGCACCGCCCCATCTATACAACTGATATACTGCAATTATTATCAGCAGTCATCAAAACCCTGTGAAGTTTACCACAGGAACTGCACAAAGAAGGAACAGGGATTAGTTTAGTTTAGTGAGAAACAGGCCCTTTGGCCCACCGAGTCCGCACCGACCAGCAATCACCTTATACTACCACTATCCTACACAATAGACAATAGGTGCAGGAGTAGACCATTCAGCCCTTCGAGCCAGCACCGCCATTCAAAGTGATCATGGCTGATCATCCGCAATCAGTACCCCGTTCCTGCCTTCTCTCCATATCCCCTGTCTCCACTATCTTCAAGAGCCCTATCTAGCTCTCTCTTGAAAGTATCCAGAGAACCGGCCTCCACTGCCCTCCGAGGCAGAGAATTCCACACTCAACAACTGTCTGTGCGAAAAAGCGTTTCCTCGTCTCCGCTCTAAATGGCTTACCCCTTATTCTTAAACTGTGGCCCCTAGTTCTGGACAATAGGTGCAGGAGTAGGCCATTCGGCCCTTTGAGCCAGCACCGCCATTCAATGTGATCATGGCTGATCATCCACAATTAGTACACACTAGGGACAATTTACAGAAGGCAATGAACCGACAAACCTGTATATCTTTGGGATGCGAGGCGAAACTGAGCACCTGGTGAAACCCCACATGGTCACAGGGAGAACATACAAACTCTAAGGTAGACACAAAATGCTGGTGTAATGCCCCTGTCCCACTTAGGAAACCTGAACGGAAACCTCTGGAGGCTTTGCGCCCCACCCAAGGTTTCCGTGCGGTTCCCGGAGGTTTTTGTCAGTCTCCCTACCTGCTTCCACTACCTGCAACCTCCAGCAACCTCCGGGAACCTCACGGGAACCTTGGGTGGGGCGCAAAGTCACCAGAGGTTTCTGTTCAGGTTTCCTAAGTGGGATAGGGGCATTACTCAGCAGGACAGGCAGCATCTCTGGAGCGAAGGAATAGACGATGGTTTTGGTCGAGACCCTTCATCAGCCTGAAGATGATTTAAACCAGCATCTGCAATTCTTTCCTGTGTACAAACTGTATAGACAATAGACAACAAGTGCAGGAGTAGGCCATACGACCCTTCAAGCCAGCACCGCCATTCAATGTGATCATGGCTGCATGCAGTGTATCGGTGAAAACAGATAGCATCCGTACTCACGATCAAACCCTGGTCTCAGGTGTTGTAAAGCAGCAACTCTACTGCTGCACCACCGTGCCACCCTTGTTTTGTATTGTACAGTTCCATCTTTAGTCAGAGGGTTGTGAATCTGTGGATTTCATTGCCACAGAGAGCTGTTGAGGCCAAGTCAGTGGATATATTAAAGGCAGAGATAGATAGATTCTTGATTAGTACGTTATGGGGAGAAGGCAGGAGAATGGAGTTAGGAGGGAGAGATAGATCAACCTTGATTGAATGGCGTAGTAGACTTGATGGGCCGAATGGCCTAATTCTACTCCTATCATTTTTTGCCTCATGATCTATACACCTGATATCCTTTAATTAAAATCAGCAGAAATCAAAACCCAGTGTAGCTCACACCAGGAACTGTACAAAGACAGGACAGAGATTTTTTGTTGTATTTAGATGTAACAACAGTGTCACAAATCATCAATTCTGCCCATACTTTCTCTCACCAAAACTACATAGCTGAAAGGGCAATTTATGATTTATGTTTCTACATTTCCTTTGGATTTCTGGTCCTCAAAAACACGGGCGGCACAGCAGTGGAGCTGCTGCTTTACAGCGTCAAGGACCCGGACTCGATCCTGACTACGGGTGCTGTCTGTACGGAGTTTGCACGTTCTCCCCGTGACCACGTGGGCTTTCTCCGGGTGCTCCGGTTTCCTCCCGCACCACAAAGACGTGCGGGTTTGTAGGTTAATTGGCTTCTGTGAATGGTACATCGCCCCTAGTGTGTGTAGGATAGTACTGGTGTATGATGTGATCGTTGGTCGGCACAGACCTGGTGGGCTGAAGGGCCTGTTTCTGCGCTATATCGCTAAACCAAAATCATCAATTGTGTCCGTTATTTCTCTCTCGAAATAAAACGATATAGTTGAAGAGGCAATTATGATCTAATTTTTCCGTTAGCTTTCTGGTCTACAAAAACAACAAGCAACTGGAATTTTAGTCGGCAAGAGCAGCAATTGCATGTCAGAGCACCAAGTGTGTAGATTTTCACTGGAATGACAAATATTTCAGTGAATATGCTCGGCATGGAGACATAAAATTGCAGATGCTGGGATCTTGAGTAAAACACAAAAGGCTGGAGTAATTCGATGGGACAGGCAGCATCTGATGGGGGGGGGGGAGGAAATCACAGCCAACGTTTCAAGTTGGAACGCTTTGTCCGACTGATGGAGTAGGGGAGGAGAAAACTGGAAAAGAGAGGTGGGGGTGGGACAAAGCCTGGCCAGTGATAGCTTGTGATCCAGTCACGGTGGTGCAGTGGCAGAGTTGCTGCCTTACAGCAAAATGCGGGTTTGATCCAGACTACGGGTGCTTGTCTGTAGGGAGTTTGTACGTTCTCCCCGTGAGTTTTCTCCTAGATCTTCGGTTTCCTCCCACATTCCAAAGGCGTACAGGTTTGTAGGTTAATTGGCTTGGTCAATGTAAAAAATTGTCCAGCATAAAAATTGTCCAACTTCCTGTATAGTCCCTGATGGACTCTTCGGAAGGTACAAGGTACAAGGTGAGGAGCGGAATTGGCAGATGGGCGGAGATAATGACAAAGACTAGAGATGAAAACAAGACAAAAGGGTGTTGTCAGGTAAGGAATAAAGGAGGCGTGAAATGCAAGACGAAGAGAAGGGAGCATGGGCGCAAGGAAAAATACGGGACTTGGAAATTGGGAGATAAGCACACAGAGGGAGGTGTGTGTGGGGGGGGGGGGGGGGGGGGGAGAGCAGGCTGACTAAAGTGACTAGGGATTGAGCCGGTGATGATGACCCAGGCGATGGGCGAGGAGCAGAAACGTCGGCTGTACTCTCCCTCCACGGATGCTGCCTGACCCGTTGAATTGGTCCAGATGAGGGAACCGCCTACCGGTCAGGTCAGGTCAGGCCTACCATGCCCTCGAGGTTGGCTGCGGGAGGCACAGCCTGGGCACCGAGGTGGACAGACGGGTGAGTCCATGATAGGTGATGGCTGGAGGCCCTGTAGCAATCTGGGGCTTGCCTGGATCGGGCAGCGCTCATAAGCACTAGAGCGTGGGCTGCAGAGGGATATGCAGGGCGTGGTGGGATATCAGATTCAGATTCAGATTCAATTTTAATTGTCATTGTCAGTGTACAGTACAGAGACAACGAAATGCATTTAGCATCTCCCTTGAAGAGCGACATAGCAAACGATTTGAATAAATAATAATAAGTGTCCGGGGGGGGGTGATTGGCAGTCACCGAGGTACATTGTTGAGTAGAGTGACAGCCGCCGGAAGGAAGCTGTTCCTCGACCTGCTGGTTCAGCAACGGAGAGACCTGTAGCGCCTCCCGGATGGTAGGAGGGTAAACAGTCCATGGTTGGGGTGAGAGCAGTCCTTGGCGATGCTGAGCGCCCTTCGCAGACAACGCTTGCTTTGGACAGACTCAATGGAGGGGAGCGAGGAACCGGTGATGCGTTGGGCAATTTTCACCACCCTCTGCAATGCCTTCCGGTCGGAGACAGAGCAGTTGCAGGGATATGGACAAACACGGGCAGGTTGGACTAGTGTAGTTGGGACACTGTTGGGCGGTATGGGCAAGTTGGGCAAGTTGGGCCGAAGGGCCCATTTCCGCATTGTATCACTCTATGACTCTATCCACAGTTCCTCATTGGTTGTTTGAGTCAATAACACACCAGTATCTGTGTCTCTTCTCCACAGAGGTTTAAAATGAATCAAAATGATTCAACGCTATCGGCTCCACAGTAAATAGGCAGGAAGAAACTGCAGATGCTGGTTTACACCGAAGACAGGCACAAAATTCTGGAGTAACTCAGCGGGTCAGGCAGCATCTCTGGATAGGAAGAATGGGTGACGATTCGGGTCGAGAGCCTTCTTCAGACTTCGGGTCTTCTTCGACCCGAGACACCCACCATTCCTTTTCTCCAGAGATGCTGCCTGTCCGGATGAGTTATTCCAGCATTTTGTGTAGGTATCAACAGTAAATAGGCGCCCTGGCCACTCAATCTTCTCCCCTCTCCCATCGGGCAATAGGTACAGAAGTGTGAAAGCTCGCATCTCCAGATTCAGAGACAGTTTCTTCCCAGCTGTTATCAGGCAACTGAATCATCCAACCACATCTAGAGAGCGGTGCTGAACTACTATCTACCTCATTGATGACCCTCGGACTATCTTTGATCGGACGTTATGGCTTTACCTTGCACTAAATGCTATTCCCTTATCATGCATCTGTGCGTTGTAAATGGCTCGGTTTTAATCATATATCGTCTTTCTAATGGCTGGTTAGAATGCAACAAAAGCTTTTCACTGTACCTCGGTACACGTGATAATGAACTAAACTCAACTGAACAGGTGTTGAAATGTTGGTCTTGACTGCAACACCACATTGTCAATGATTAAACACAAGTGTGAACTCACCGTGATAACATCAAGCAAGCATCAATGGGAGGCAGATTAATGTGTAACGTATCATTGTGTTGAGCATTGACCATGTGAACAGTTGCAGGACTTAAGTACTTTTCTCCATATGGTGCTGGTTTGTGAATGAAGGGTGGGGCGAGAGAGGGCACGTGAAATGGCATCGGAAATTGCAGTCAAACGGAAAATCATACGAGTAAATCAGCTGCAATCCAATCATTTTCTCCAAATGAATACAACCCCATCTGTTCATCTTTGGTGAACCAGCCAACGGAGAGACAACAAATCAAATAGTCCATTTTGGAATTCTCCCAGCTCAAATAGCATTGTTCCTTTACACAGTTTCAGGAGGAAAGAAAGAATCAGTTTGGCGATGAGATTCACCTGGGTCTCTATTTTGAGGATTTTTTTCTTGAGCGTGCGGTGGGATTACGGCACCATTATTCACCCGCAACAAGTCCCCACAACAAGTCCACCACAGTCATTCCAAATTTTACTAAAGGAAGGATGGACTCCCGAAGGAAAAACTGCAGGCGCGGCATTGGAGAGAGGCAGCAACTTCAATACCATTCTGGGTAAGCATGTCTCCGCTGATCTGTCCTGGACCTAACACATTGATGCAATCAGAAAGAAAGCCCTTCCTTAGAGGGTTGAGGAGATTCGGCATGTCGGCAAATATTCTCATGAATTTCTACAGTTTTTTAGTTTTAGAGATACAGCGCGGAAACAGGCCCTTCGGCCCAACGAGTCCGCGCCGGCCAGTGATCCTCGCACATTTACCAAGCCAAATTACCTATATACATGTACGTCTTTGGAGTGTGGGAGGAAACCGAAGATCTCGGAGAAGTCCACGCGGGTCATGGGGAGTCCGTACAAACTCCGTGCAGACAGCACCCATAGTCGGGATGGAACCCGGGTCTCCGACGCTGTAAAGGGCCTGCCCCACTTTCACGACCTAATTCACAACCTTTTTTACTCGTGGACATTTTTCATCATGTTGAAAAAACGCCCCGACCTGCTTGATGCCACGAGTACCTACAACTAGCGTCACGACCTGCCTACGACCTACCGTGACCCTGTGACGACCACGCTGCGAGTACGAGTCAAGGGCAAACTCGGCAGAGGTCGTGAATTAGGTCGTGAAAGTGGGGCAGGCCCTTTAGGCAGCAACTCTACCGCTGTGCCACCGTGCCGCCCATGACTGACCCAGAGTTCCTCCGGCACTCAGCATTTTGCTCATGGTTCCAGCATCTGCAGTTCCTTGCGACTCCAACAACAAAATCTGTTTAAAATGACGAGACTCCACACAGTGAGTTCTCGAGGGTCAGGATGGAAAGCAGGTGCATGCACTGTGATGCAGCAGCTTTACCAGCTGCACCGCTGTGCCGATGGAGAAATGAAGCAAGCCAAAATGAATTAAAGGCCTTGTAATTAGAAATGGTTAGCGATATTAGAGTAGGGAACATGGAAATAAAGCAAGGTAGCGAATCCGATTTGCTGAGCTCATACTCCAAAATATCAAAGTCGTTAAAACATCACGGAAGAGCAACTTAATTACCTGAAAACACAAATGCATACAAACATGCATAAATTGGCAAACTCTTGACATCCTGTGCAAATACTCCAAAGCACATACAAAATAAATAAAGGCATTAACTTGGATTCACATGAATTCTCCCACACGTGGTTCACCATGTCCTGCTTGCTGCACCAGCCCACAGATGAATGATTCTCGCCCAAGTACAAAGACCGTCAGCATGTAGGAAGGAAGTGCACAGATGCTGGTTGATACCGAAGACGAAGATCACCAGTTCAGTTCTTGCCCTTCTGGCTTTCACTCCAGCTGAGTGGTAAGGG
The DNA here is from genome assembly GCF_028641065.1 of Leucoraja erinaceus. NCBI lineage: Eukaryota > Metazoa > Chordata > Chondrichthyes > Rajiformes > Rajidae > Leucoraja > Leucoraja erinaceus. The sequence goes on from NC_073379.1 coordinate 6,845,816, forward strand.
AAAGTTGTCTATGGAAGCCACGTTCCTGCTCACTCTCTCAAATGACATAGAAACATATAAAATAGGTGCAGGAGTAGGCCATTCGGCCCTTCGAGCCTGCACCGCCATTCAATATGATCATGGCTGATCATCCAACTCAGTATCCTGTACCTGCCTTCTCTCCATACCGCCTGATCCCTTTAGCCACAAGGGCCACATCTAACTCCCTCTTAAATATAGCCAATAGTCAATAGTCAATTTAATTGTCATTTGGACCCCTTGAGGTCCAAACGAAATGCCGTTTCTGCAGCCATACATTACAAACAAATAGACCCCAGACACAACATAATTTACATTTTACATAAACATCCATCACATTGCTGTGATGGAAGGCCAAAAAAAAACTTATCTCTCCACTGCACTCCCCCCCCCCCCCCCCCCCGATGACAGAGTCAAAGTCAAAGCCCCCGGCTGGCGATGGCGATTGTCCCGCGGCCATTAAAGCCACGCCGGGTGGTGCGAGGTCGCACACCGGGTCTTGATGTTGGAGCCCCCGGCGGGCGCTCGCAGAGTCCCAATGAACTGGCCTCAACTACCTTCTGTGGCAGAGAATTCCACAGATTCACCACTCTCTGTGTGAAAAATGGTTTTCTCATCTCGGTCCTAAAAGATAAAAGATTTCCCCCTTATCCTTAAACTGTGACTCCTTGTTCTGGACTTCCCCAACATCGGGACCAATCTTCCTGCATCTAGCCTGTCCAACCCCTTAAGAATTTTGTAAGTTTCTATAAATGACCAATCCTTTGTATTCTGCCCAGTGCTCATACCTCAATCTGCATCACCAAAAAAATTGATTCACCCGACTTTTGAACGTTAGCTGTGCATTATTTATGTTTAGGTTTATTATTTTCACATAGTGAGGTACAGTGAAAAAAAACATTTGTACGTAGGAAGGAACTGCAGGTTTATACCAAAGATGCTGGAGTAACTCGTTGGGTCGGGCACCATCTCTGAAGAAAAAAAGACGGGTGACTTTTCGGTTCTGGACCCTTCTTCAGACTGAACGCCTTGAGGAGATTTCACAGTCCGAAGGGTTCCGTTCTGACCTGAATGTCTCTCATCCTTCTTTCTCCAGAGATGCTGCCTGACCCACCGAGTTACTCCAACACTCTGCGAAGAAAAAAAGCTTTGTTTGCTACCCAAACAGATCAGATACACCACTCCTAAACACAATCCATTCAAACTCACGATAGACAGTAGGTGCAGGAGTAGGCCATTCGGCCCTTCGAGCCAGCACCGCTATTCAATGTGATCATGGCTGATCAGGTATAACAGAGAGAACAAAGGGGAAGATACAGTTGCAGAATACAGTTTACAGCAATGTAGTGCATCAGTTCCATAGACGCAATGTACAATTTAGATGTGCATTTCCTGTATTACAACAGCAACCAGACTTACGTATAAGCTCTCCACGGGAACCTGAAAGTAATGTTAAAAATACTAAAAAATGCAAATTTGCTTTTTCTGTCAGTCTTGCAAAGTGATGAATCTGTCTGAAGATGGGTCTCGACCCGAAACGTCACCCATTCCTTCGCTCCATAGATGCTGCCTCACCCGCTGAGTTTCTCCAGCATTTGTGTCCACCTTCTATTTTTCCAGCATCTGTAGTTCTTTCTTAAACATCTGTTGGACTTCCATCGGTTAAGTTCTTGGAACAGAATTAGGCCATTCGGCCCATCGAGTCTACTCCACCATTCAATCATGGTCGATCCATCTTTCTCTTTCAACCCCATTCTCCTGCCTTCGAATGCACAACTCCTGGACGACCTTATTTTCATTCCTTTAGCCGATACATTGGAGGCTCCCAGGTATTATCTTGAGAAATTGGATGTACGTCAACATCATCCTGCCTCAGGCAAAATGTACTTAATAAAAACCTCCAAAGATAACCCTTTCCTTGATTAAGAAGGAACTGCAGATGCTGGAAAATCGAAGGTACACAAAAAAGCTGGAGAAACTCAGCGGGTGCAGCAGCATCTATGGAGCGAAGGAAATAGGCAACGTTTCGGGCCGAAACGTTGCCTATTTCCTTCGCTCCATAGATGCTGCTGCACCCGCTGAGTTTCTCCAGATTTTTTGTGTACCTTTCCTTGATTAGTTGGCTTCATCAGCATGATAGGAACAGCAATTGCTTTCCATTTGCAGAAGCATAAAGCGACATCTGTTCAATTTTATTTCAATTGTTTCTCGTTCCCACGGAAATCGCATCAGAAAAATAAAACAGATGTTGCAAGTCAAGGGAGAATACAAAGGTTAAGCTGCCAAATACATTGAGAATTCACCCGAATACCTCAGTTCATCTTTCAAAATGAAACACTGACCCCGGTAAGAACTTGTTCCATATTGTTTAGATAATTGCACAAATTCACAGGGGGAAACGGCAACTAACCAGATCCCAGCTCCAGTCGAAGAACTTCTATAATGTTTTCGCTGGGATCAGTCTCTCCCAGTTCTTTACACTTATAGATGGGCACACTGCCAACCAAGTTGAAGCCAATAAGATTTTTTTTCCTGGAATCCAACAACCAACTCAATTTGATTCGACCACAAGGGAAGACATTATTCATAACACTGTTACTGAAGTACCCAAAGTCAGAATTCTTTTTCCACTATTTGGGAAACCAAGATTGATCACACTGACTATTGCTACTGAAGTCAATAATGTTTTATTTGTCTAGCATGTAGGGCCTGTCCCACATTCACAACCTTTTTTTAACATTTTGGACATTTTTCAACGAGCTAAAAAAAAAAACGCCCCGACCTACTTGATGCCACGAGTATCTACGACCAATCTTCGACCCACCTACGACCTTGTGACGACCACGCTGCGAGTGTGAGTCGAGGGCAAACTCGGCAGAGGTCGTGAATTAGGTCGTGAAAGTGGGACAGGCCCATAACTGCACAGTGAAACTCATTTTGCAGAAACTACAAGTGCGGGCCGGTATTTTTGGCACCATTATGCAAAGTCCGAAGTCTGGTCGACCCGCGCGCTCGACGTACTGGAACAGTTCCTGTGAACCGACGTCCCTCACTTCTCCTCATCCTACACCTCACGCTGCCTCAGCAAGGCCAGACGGCAGCAATCAAGGATGAGTCGCACCCTGGGCCACTCCCTCCTCGGGCAAAAGGTACAGAAGTGTGAAAACGCACACCTCCAGATTCAGGGACAGTTTCTTCCCAGCTGTTATCAGGCAACTGAACCATCCTACCACAACCAGAGAGCGGTCATGAACTACTATCTACCTCATTGGAGGCCCTCGGATCCTTAATCAGACCGTACTGACTTGATCTTGCACTAAACATTACTTAATTTATTCCCTTTATCATGCATCTGTACACTGCGGATGGCACAATAGTAATCATGTATTGTCTTTCCGCTAACTGGATTAGCACGCAACAAAAGCTTTTCACTGCACCTCGGTACACGGGACAATAAACAAAAGCTTACCGTATTTATGAGCATTAACTAATGCACTCAAGTCTAGTTTAGTTTAGAGATACAGCATGGAAACAGGCCCTTTGGCCCACTGAGTATGCGCCAACCAGCGATCACCCCGTACACTAGCACCATCCTACACACAAGGGACAATTTCCAATTTTTTTGTTAATCAAAGCCAATCAACCAACAAACCTGCACGTCTTTGGAACTCCCGGTGAAAATCCACATGATCACGGTACAAAATTGCAAACTCCATACAGTCAGCACCCGTAGTCAGGATCAAACCTGGGTCTCTGGCGCTGTGAGGCAGCAACTCTGCCGCTGCGCCACCCTAGATATATTGAACCCCCTCGCTGACTATATTGTTACAGTGAGGTACATGAAAAGGTTGCGTGCAGCAGCAAAACACGTTGCACCTAGACTCAGACAATACACGGAATATGCAAGGCCATGAAGAATGGCAGTGGGGCGGTAGAGTTGCTGCCTCACAGCACCAGAGACCCAGGTTCGATCCTGATCTCGGGTGCTGTCTGTGAAAATCTGCACGGTCTCCCCGTGATCGTGTGGGTTTTCATCGGGTGCTCTGGTTTCCTCCCACACGCAGGTCGGCAGGTTAATTAGCCCCCGCAAATTGTCTCTAGTGTGTGGGGCAGAACTGGTGTACGGCGTGGACTCGGTGGACCGAGGGACCTGTTTCCATGCTGTATCTCCAAGCTAAACTCAAATAGACCGGGGGGGCTATAAACATGCAGCTTTGAGGTGCAACTGAAGGTCATAAAGGTAGAGTTGTTGTTACCGATCCACGTTGATTGGGATCTGCCCATGAGGAAGTCAATGATCCAGTTGCAAAGGGAGGTAGAGGTGAAATATTGGGAGGGGATGATTGCAGGTCAAATTAAGTGTGAGATTTATTGCAAACTTTTGAAACGTGGCCAACAATTTGAGATATTAATTCAAAATACCTCTTGTTTTGACATGTCATTGACGCCTGCTCTTCTATCAAATAGCTTCGTCATTTTTGAATGATTCAATAGTAACCGATCTGTTCAAACATGAGCAGGTTATTGAAGTACTCTGAGCTAATAGCTGCTTCAAGCCAACATTTGAACTTCCACCTTTACATGCACCAACCTCGCTTACGTTACATTGGCTTGTTGGTGGCTAACATTGCTGGTGTTAGGAGTCGGTTTAGGCCATTCGGCCCATCAATCATGGCTGATCTATCTCTCCTTCCTAACCCCATATTCCTGCCTAATCCCCGACACCCGTACTAATCAAGAATCTTGTCAAAAAATTTGCGGCAGCGGCCATACAGAGGCCGCGACGAGTTCCCAGAATACGGGAACTCCTCTCGACCACGAAGGAGACTCACCAGAGACCACCAGCGACCATGTGGCGATCATGAGGCGAGCGCAGAGTCTCCTCCACTCGCCTAAAAAGTTGCCCAAGTGGGACAGGCTCTTTACGCCCATGCTTTGGAACAGCTTCTTCCCTGCAGCCACCCGACAACACGAACACGAAAATCTCCATAAAAGTTCTAAACTACATGGACTTCGGGGGGCATTGTTTTTATCTTTACACTACTAATGTTTTTTTTATATATGTTCATAAATTATAGGAGCAGAAATAGGTGATTTGACATGGAGGCTCTGATTTTGTCTTTTTGCACTATTATTGTTTGTGTGAATGTGTGTATAAGTTCAGTCTACACCGCCATTCAATCACGGCTGCTCTATCTTTCCCTCTTCACCCCATTCTCCTGCCTTCTCCCCATAACCACTGACACCCGTACTAATTCCACATTGGCTGTCACCCCCCCCCGTGTCGCAGTGGTAGAGTTGCTGCCTTACAGCACCAGAGACCCGGGTTCGATCCTGACTACGGGTGCTGTCTGCACAGTTTCTACATTCTCCCCTGATCCGCTTTTCCCTCTCAACCCAATTCTCCCCAATAAAAAACAAACGTATGGAAAACCATGACATTATCAGGTTCTACCTTTCTTTCTGCTAAACGAGGAGATCAAAATGGTGACCAAACATGGCACCTCTTGCTAGGGTTGCCAACTGTCCCGTATTAGCCAGGCCATCCCGTTTTTTGGGCTAAATTGGTTTTCCTCGTATGGGACCGCCCTTGTCCCGTATTTAACTGCTACTACTCGGGTCGAGGGGAATGTCAGGTCGGGGCGCCGCTTACGGCCCTCCTCCGGCATAGTGCAGCAGCAGCGCCTCGCCCGTGGCCCCGTCGCTCGCCGCCAACACCACCAGCTGTCCGACCTTCGGACCTTCGCTTGCCGCTGACACCACCACCACCCCTCCTTCTCATGGCCGATCATCGATTCACGAGTTGGATGGGGTGCCGGACTTTGCACGCGACGTCGCATGCACGGACCAAAACTCCTCAGCGGGCCCGCCGGCTGGGCTTTGTGTACAGTCCAGCACCCGGGCCAACTCATCATTCACCCAGCCACGGCCGAGTCGGACAACGAATTGCCGTCGGGAATTTGTCTCTTATTTTGACCTTTTGTCTCTGATTTTGGAGTGAGAACGTTGGCGACCCTGCCTCTTGCATGCGGGCTCAGTGGACTATTTCAGTACACTTGCTAATCGAGGATCGGGGGTATGGCAATACTCTACTGGACCGTCGACAAGATAAAGAATCTCACTGAGTTAGCACCTCGCACATGCGACAATGAAAGCCTCATTGAAACATTGAGTTGATTCCCCCACAATATTACTGTGTCTGAACATAATCGCCCCTCCAAAAACCCTTTAAATCATCTTCACAACACAATCTCATGTAATGTAGAGCTTTGGTTCGCATGCATAACACGCCCAAAATCCATGTTTATTTATCTCTTAGGTACACCCTTCCTCCTTGCACCTCCAGGCCAATATCCACCTGGTTGGCCTTCTCCCTGCCCGTTTGCTAGCTATTGTCAAACCAGCTGAGCACCTTCCACAAACAATTGCGTCATCAATCCTGAGCGTTTTCCAAAGGTGGGGCCTGCTTCACGGGGCGATGAGAGAGCTAAACCTTGACCTCAACCTGCAAGGGATCATATTACCAGCCTCTCAGCACAGACAGGGTGACTCGTGTCCTTTACAGGATCAATGCAAACAAACCCCCAAAGAAGAGAGACACAAAATGCTGGTGTAACTCAGCGGGACAGGCAGCACCACTGGAGAGAAGGGATGGGTGGCGTTTCAGGTCGAGACCCTTCTGGGTCTGAAGAAAGGTCTCCACCCGAAATGTCACCCTTTGAGACTGAAGATGGTCTCGACCCGAAACATCACCCATTCCTTCTCTCCAGCGGTGCTGCCTGTCCCGCTGAGTTACACCAGTATCTCGCTGAGCTACACCAGTATCTGGCTGTCCTGAGTTACTCCAGTTTTATGTGTGTGTATCTTCGGTTTAAACCGGCATCTGCAGTTCCTTCCTACAAACCTCCAAAGAAAATAGACACAAAATGGTAGAGTAGCTCAACGGGTCGGGCAACACCTCTGGTGAAAATGAGCAGGTGATGTTTCGGGTTGGAACCCTTCCTCAGACACCAATGGCCATCTTCATCACACCTGATCTGCTTGATCTGCGGAGCGACTTTTCTTAAGACTTTAGAGCTACAGCGTAGAAACCGGCAGTTTGGCCCACCGAGTCCATGCCGACCAGCGATCACACCATCCGCCAGCACTTTCCCACACACTAGGAGAAAAATTACAATTCACGGAGGCCAATTAACCTATAAACCGGTACGTCTGTGGAATGTGGGAGGAAACCGGAGCGCCCGGAGGAAACCCACGCAGTTGACGGGGGAGAACGTACAAACTGCGTACAGACAGCACCCGTAGTCAGGCAGGATCGAACCCGGGTCTCTGGCGCTGTAAGGCAGTGACTCTACCGCTGCACTAACGTGCTTTTCAACATTTTCTGGTTTTTCCACTTGAAAGGACAGACAGTAGCATAAGATCTTGCAATAATTCGCCACAGAGGTAATTACAGTAAACATGCAGGAAGCATCAATGAAGCAGTTGTATGATCCGTACTGACACATCCATTCTGCTTCTCATTAAGCCAGGTCTCACTGTAACTCACCCGGTGACAACACAGTGGCCAAACCCACTGACGCAAAACACCATAACATGGCATTAAAAATAGGAGTAACATCAGCAGAGTGCAATCCATGTTCAGCAGTGGTGCTGCGGTAGAGTTGCGGCCTTACAGCGCCAGGGACCCGGGTTCCAACCTGTCGTTCTGCCTGTGACCTACGTGGGTTTTCTCCGGGATCTTCGGTTTCCTCCCACACTCCAAAGACTTGCAGGTATGTAGGTTCATTGACTTTGGTAAATCTGTAAATTGACCCTAGTGTGCGTAGGATAGTGCTCATGTGTGGGGATCGCTAGTCGGCACAGACTTGGTGGGTTTGGCCATTTCGTTGTCTCTGTACTGTACACTGACAATGACAATTAAAATTGAATCTGAATCTCGTTTGCTATGTCGCTCTTCAAGGGAGATGCTAAATGCATTTCGTTGTCTCTGTACTGTACACTGACAATGACAATTAAAATTGAATCTGAATCTGAATGAAGGGCCTGTTTCCATGCTGTATCTCTAAACTACAAAGGCTACGTAGTTGGAGACCCTCGGACTATCTTTACCTTGCACTAAACGTTATTCCCTTTATCAAAAGAGTCTGAAGAAGAGTCTTGACCGGAAGTCTATTCCCTTTCTCAAGAGATGCTCTGGCATGATGAGTTACTCCCGCATTGACAGACAATAGACAACAGGAGTAGGCCATTTGGCCCTTCCAGCCAGCACCGCCATTCAATGTGATCATGGCTGATCATCCACCAATCAGTACCCCGTTCCTGCCTTCTCCCCATATCCCCTGACTGCTATCTTTAAGAGCCCTATCTAGCTCTCTCTTGAAAGTATCCAGAGAACCCGCCTCCACCGCCCTCTGAGGTAGAGAATTCCACAGACTCACAACTCTGTGTGAAAAAGTGTTTCCTCAACTCCGTTCTAAATGGCTTACCCCTTATTCTTAAACGTTGGCTCCCTGGTTCTGGACTCCCCCAACATCGGGAACATGTTTCCTGCCTCTAGCGTGTCCAAATCCTTAATAATCTTGTATGTTTTTCTTTGTGTTTTGGTGTTTTTCTTTAGTGTAAACCAGCATCTACAGTTCGTTCTTACATATTCCCTTTATCATGTATCTGTGCACTGTGGACAGCTCAATTTTAGAAGGATGAGAGGCTATCTCATTGAAGCATATAAGATTAACCAGTGGATATTGGTTTAAGGTAAGGGGGGGGGGAAGATTTAATAGGAACCTGAAGGTTAACTTTTTCTCACAAAGGGTGATGGGTGTATGGAACGAGCTGCCGGGGAGAGGTAGTTGAGGCTGGAACTATCGCAATGTTTAAGAAACATTTAAACAGGTAGGTGGATAGGACAGGTTTGGAGGGATATGGGTCAAATACAGGCAGGTGGGACTAGTGTAGCTGGGACATGTTGGCCGGAGTGGGCAAATTGGGATGAAGGGCCTATTTCCACGCTGTATCACTCTATGACTGTGACCTGGAATGTTAGTCATAGATTCCCTGCCACCACCTGACTCAAAGCAGCAAACAGCACAAGGAACGTATCCCAAGGTCTTCCAGACCTTGTGCCTAAAGACATAGCACAAATGCTGAGAAATGCAGTCAATAATTAATCTGCAGCCTTGATTAAAACACAATTCAATCCCAAACTTCTTGCACAAGGAGCTTGGATGTTGGAGTTTTTTCTTTCCTCACCTACATTTGGTCACGGGATGTAAATGTTACCGGCAATATCAACCTTCACATTCATCCCCAAACTCAACGCTACTAGACATAAAATGCTGGAGCAACTCAGTGGGTCAGGCAGCATCGTCATAGAGTCATACAGCGTGGAAACAGGCCCTTCGGCCCAACTTTCCCACACCGACCAACGAGTCCCATCTACACTCGTCCCACCTGCCCGCATCCCTCCAAACCTATCCTATCCATTTACTAGTCTAACTGTTTCTTAAACATTGGGATAGTCCTAGCCTCAGCTACCTCCTCTGGCAGCTTATTCAATACACCCACATCCCTCTGTGTGAAAAGGCACCCCTCAGATTCCTATTAAATCTTTCCCCCTTCACTTTAAACCTATGTCCTCTGGTCCTCGATTCACCCACTCTGGGCAAGAGACTCTGCTCATCTGCCCTACCTAATCCTCTCATGATTTTCTACACCTCTATCAGTTCTGGAGAAATGTCCCCAAATGTCCTGTTTCCGCACTGTATCTCTCAAGTCTAATGTGTAGCATGCATATACAGAAAGGCCAGAAATGTGCCCATTATAAAGCAACAATCCTGAGCCCACTAATATGATGGGTGTGACGTTTTGGGTCGAATCCTTTCATCAGTCTGAAGAAGCATCTCACCCTGAAACGTCACCCATTCCATTTCTCCACGCCCTGAAGGTGATCAAGAGCAGCATCTTCAGTCAGAGACTGATTGCACCAATGTGCAAAACGGAGAGATATAGGAAGTCTTGTATACCAGCCGCTATAAGGTTTTATAATGCACAAAAATAATTTTGGATTTTTTTAGTATTCATTCATTGTATTTTAACTTATTAAGTATTGAAGCTGTCTGTGGAAATGTGTGGTGTTATGTCTGTCTTGAAGCTGTTGTGGCACTGTAATTTCCTGTAAAGGATTATTAAAGGTTATTCAATTCAATTCAAGATGCTGCCTGACCCACTGAGTTACTCCAGCATTTTGTGTCTATCTTCGGTGTAAACCAGCATCCGCAGTTCCTCTCTACAAGCTGAACCTATTCAGCAGGCATTTAAGAGACAGCATATGGAACAAAACATATGGAGTAAAAATATGAGTTTTCTTTCCTCCAAGGACTTGCAGGATGCATGAAAAGATGCAGGAAACATGTCCCGATGTTGGAAGAGTCCAGAACCAGGGGTCACAGTTTAAGAATAAGGGGTAGGTCTTTTAGGACTGAAATGAGGAAAAACATTTTCACCCAGGGAGTTATGAATCTGTGGAATTCTGTGCCACAGAAGGCAGCGGAGGCCGCTCCACTGGATGCATTCAAGAGAGAGTTCAGATTTAGCTCTTTAGACAAACGGAATCAAGGGATATGGGGAGAAAGCAGGAACGGGGCACTGATTTTGGATGGTCAGCCTTGAACATATTGAATGTGGTGGTGGCTCGAAGGGCCGAATGGCCTACTCCTGCACTTATTTTCTATATTTCTATGTAGCCAAATGCATTTTACAACACTAGGTCGGCATAGAACAAGTGGGCCAAAGGGCCTGTCTCCAGGCTGCAACTCTGAAACAAAAATATTCATTTCACTCAGTTGGTTAATGGGATGAGATGAGACACAAAAAGCTGGAGTAACTCAGCGTGTCAGGCAGCATCTCTGGTGAGAAGGAATGGGTGACGTCTTGGGTTGGGCAGGGACAGGGATAAGACGGTTAGCCCGTGAAAGACAAAACTAAAAGCTAATTTTCTACCCAAATAACCTTGCACGGCTGACCCATTTAGAATAAAATGGCAGTGATCCAAAACTGACGCTGGAAAACAAACAACCTACTAACATATGGAGACACAGATGTTGTCTAGTTTAGTGTAGAGACACAGTGCGGAAACAGGCCCTTCAGCCCACCGTGTCCGCACCGACCAGCGACCCCAGCACACTAAACCCATCCTACACACACACACACGAGGGACAATTTACATTTATACCAAGCCAATTAACCTACAAACCTGTACGTCTTTGGAGTGGGGGAGGGAACAGAAGATCGTGGAGAAGACCCACGCAGGTCACGCACGGGGAGGACGTACATACTCCGTACAGACAGCACCCGTAGTCGGGATCAAACCCGGGTCCCTAGCGCTGCTAGGCATCAACTCCACTGCTTTTCCCCCTGTTGGTTTACAGGAGTACTGGAGTAAACAACCGGGTCAGGCAGCATCCCTGCAAAACGTGGATAGGATCCTATCATGTCCTCCAGAGACGATGCCTTAACAGTCTAGTTACTGCAGCAGTTTGTAATCTGCTGCCGCAGTCTTTTAGATAAACCTCCAGACCCACCCCCTCCCACCACAACACAACACAACACAACACAGCCATCTCTGCTAACCGCAGTCCTAATATCTATTCCTTTGGCTTCTGGTGCTCTTTTTCTTTCTTCTGTTAATCTCTCCACAAAATGCCTTGGAACATTTCCATGCGCAGTAAAAAAATAACCTTGCATTCATATATCTCGGGTTGCCAACTTTCTCACTCCCAAATAAGGGACAAAAGGTCAAATTAAGGGACAAATTCCCGACGGCAATTCGTTGACTGACTCGGCCGTGGCTGTGTGAATGAGGAGTTGGCCCGGGTGCTGGACTGCAGACAAAGCCCAGCCGGCGGGCCAGCTGAGGAGTTTTGGCCTGGGTGCCTGACTTTGCATGGGACATCGTGCGCAAAGTCCGGCACCCCATCCAACTCATGAACCGATGAATGACCATGAGACTTTACTTCCTCAGAACACTGAGGAAGGCCCATCAGTCTGCTAAACCATATAACCATATAACAATTACAGCACGGAAACAGGCCATCTCGACCCTTCTAGTCCGTGCCGAACACATAATCTCCCCTAAACTGCTGGAGTCTTTCTACCGCTGTTCGGTAGAAAGCATACTGACTTACTGCATAACTGCCTGGTTTGGGAACTGTTCAGCAGCTGACAGAGCAGCTCTCCAGAGGGTGATAAAAACTGCCCAGGGTATCATTGGACTCCCCCTGCCCCCTCTGGGGGACATTTACCACTCCAGATGCCGCAGCAGGACCTGTAATATCATGAAAGACATTACACATCCTTGTCACCACCTTTTCACACTGCTGCCCTCAGGAAAAAGGCACAGGTCGCTAAAGTCACGCACTGCCAGACTCAATAACAGCTTTTACCATCAGCAACCTTGGAACTGAACTCTGTCTCGGGGGAGTGGGTTATGGGGGGGGGGGGGGGGGGGGGGGGGTGGGAGACAGTGTTAATTTATGTAAATGTGAATCCATGGGTGTGTTTGGGGAGGGAGGGAGTGTAAAAAGTACAAGTATGTGAATGTTTGAAGTTCTTTTAAATGGAGAGACACAGTAATCTCGTTGTATGTGACACATGCAATGACAATAAAGCATTCTGATTCTGATTCTGAGAAGGAGGGGTGGTGGTGGTGTCGGCAGTAAGCAAAGGTCCGAAGGTCGGACAGTTGGCCGGGCTGCCGACCGACGGGGCCACGGGCGAGGGCGCTGCTGCTGCACTCCATGGGCTGCACTACGTCGGGACGGGTGAGGCGGGGCCGGACGCGGCGCTCCGACCCGACAGTCCCCTCGACCCGAGTAGCAGCAGTCAAATACGGGACATGGACAAAATACAGGAAAGCGAATGGCATGTTGGCCTTTATAACAAGAATCGAATATAGGAGCAGAGATGTCCTTCTGCAGTTGTACAGAGCCCTTGTGAGACCACACCTGGAGTATTGTGTGCAGTTTTGGTCTCCTAATTTGAGGAAGGACATTCTTGCTATTGAGGGAGTGCAGCGTAGGTTTACAAGGTTCATTCCCGGGATGGCGGGACTGTCATATCCTGAGAGAATGGAGCGGCTGGGCAGGAAACATGTTCCCGATGTTGGGGGAGTCCAGAACCAGGTGCCACAGTTTAAGAATAAGGGGCAAGTCATTTAGAACAGAGATAAGGAAACACAGAGAGTTGTGAGTGTGTAATTCTCTGCCTCAGAGGGCAGTGGAGGCCGGTTCTCTGGATACTTTCAAGAACTAGAGCTAGATAGGGCTCTTGAAGATAGCGGAGTCAGGGGACATGGGGAGAAAGCAGGAACGGGGTACTGATTGGGGATGATCAGCCATGATCACATTGAATGGCTCAAAGGGCCAAATGGCCTACTCCTGCACCTATTGTCTATTGGGACATGGGTGGTCCCATACAGGACAAACCAATTTAACCCAATAATATACGGGATGTCCTGACTAATATGGGACAGTTGGCAACACTACATATAGCACGTAACGTAAAACAACAATTTACAAGATGCTCCGGCCTCCTTTTCTATTGACATTAATTATCTTTCCCCTTTTTTGTCAGTTTAGTTTAGTTTACTTTATAGATACAATGCAGAAACAGGTCCTTCAGCCCACCGAGTCTGCACTGACCAGCGATCCCATATACTAGCACTATCTACACACACTGGGGACAATTTACAATTTTATACTAGCCAATTAGCCTACAAACCTGTACGTCTTTGGAGTGTGGGAGGAAACCGGAGATCCCGGAGAAAATCCACGCAGGCCACGGGGAGAAGGTACAAACTCCGTACAGACAGCGCCCGTAGTCAGGATCTAACCCGTGGTCCCGAGGCAGCAACTCTACCGCTGCGCCACTGAGCCACCGCTTCTGGATAGGATCCTAGACATGCGCCGTTCCTCTCACAATTTAATCAATGACTTCAGCTGTGTTTTATTCATAGAGCTGAAGGTTCATATGGCTTAAGAAGAGTCACACAGCACGGAAATGGCACAATTAGTCCATGCTGACCAGGATGCCCCTTCTAAACAACTCCCATTTGACCGCCTACTCCAGCATGGCACTCATTTTAGCATCCCCACATTGCATTCAAAACTACGACTGAATTATACCAGACAGCGGCACGGTGGCGCAGCGGCCAAGTTGCTAACATACAGCACCAGAGTCCCGGGTTCGATCCTGACTGCGGGTGCTGTCTGTACGGAGTTTGTACGTTCTTCCCTTGACCTGCGTGGGTTTTCTCCGGGTGCTCCGGTTTCCTCCCACACTCCAAAGACGTACGGGTTTGTAGATTAATTGGCTTCTGTAAATCGTCCCTAGTGTTTGTGCAGGATCAAGTAATGTGCAGAGATCTCTGGTCAGTGCCGACACGGTGGGCTGAAGGGCCTGTTTCCGCACTGTATCTCTGTATGAAACAAAAAATTACGCACAGGTCTGGATCCAGAACTGTCCATTTGACTGTCCAGTTCCCTCCACAGATACTGGCTGGCCTGGTACATTCCTCCCGCAGCTCTGCTATCAGTTTTTCACGCCATGTGTTTCAAAAACATCTCCACTCAGATAGATGTGGACGAAAGGGAAATGAACAAAGCCTCCCGAAGATGGCTGGAAACACATCTAAACCTGCCAGATGAACTTCAGCACAAGCATGAACTTTATTTGGCAAAGGATGGTGCGGGCAATTAAAGTCATTCCCAAAATAAAACAAAGATAAGAGTTCCTCCAATTGAAAGTGTTTACATAGGTGGAAGTCTCGAAACAGGCACAGAATGTGGAAAGGTGGAAGAGGGGATAAAACTATTCCAAAATATTTGCACCAGTAGGGAAATGGTAGTTTCTAATTAGTTCAACATTGTCCCACTTAGGTGATTTTTTCAGCGACTGCCGCAAAATTCGGCGACAGTGCGACAATTTTTGCTGTCGTCGGTTGCCGTAGAATGTGCTCAGGTTGAGTACGTGCTGTCGTAGGTTGTCGCCAGGTGTCGTAGGTGAATTCCATTAAAATTAGTCCCTTGCAGTCGCCTAAGTGGGGCAGGCCCATAACATAACAGAACAGACACATCCATCAGACCCTTTCTTTGACTGAATGTATGTGGAAAATAAAAAAATACAAAATGCAAAATTCTGGTTTCTGCAACTTTTTTGTTTTAGTTTAGTTTTGAGTTATAGAATGGAAACAGGTCCTTCAGCCCACCAAGGCTACACCGACCAGCGATCACCCGTACGCTAGTTCTACCCTACACACTAGGGACAATTTGCAGAAGCCAATTAACCTACAAACCTGCACGTCTTTGGAGTGGGTTTCAAGAGAGTGTTCAATTTAGCTCTTACGGCTAAAGGAATCAAGGGACATGGGGGAAAAAGCAGGAACGGGGTACTGATTTCAGATGATCAGCCATCACCATATTGAATGGCGGTGCCGGCTCGAAGGGCCGAGTGGCCTACTCCTGCATCTATTTTTCTACGTGTCTATGTTTCTAAACCAGAGGCACCCGGAGAAAACCTAGGCAGGTGACGGGGAGAAGGTACAAACTCCATACAGACAGCACCCGTAGTCAGGATTGAACCCGGGTCTCCGGCGCCGTGAGGCAGCAACTCAACCACGGAGCTGCCTTGCACGTACATTTCTTCAAGTGCGCACACATGATGAGTCTTCACATTCCAGAAACTCGTGATGTGGTCCATTGTCTAAGATTGTAGCCTCCACAATGCGATGGTTACCTGTATTTACATTAACAATTGTGTTAACCCCAATATTTATGTTACACCTATAATTATATTATAACGCAATCCCTTCAAAGATGTTAGGTCAACAGTATGTGTATTTTACACAGTATAGTATGATGGGCTTAAGTTTAGGTTTATTATTGTCATGTGTACCGAGGTACAGCAAAAAGCTCCGATTTGTACATTATCCCATTAAATCAGACAATACTATACTATACATAAATATAAGGTAGACACAAAATGCTTGAGCAACTCGGCGAGTGAGGCAGCATCTATGGAGAGAAGGATTAAGAAGGGTCTCAACCCGAAACTGGAGCAACTCAGCGGGTGAGGCAGGATCTATGGAGAGAAGGAATAGGCAGCATTTTGTGTCTACCTTCGATTTACCAGCATCTGCAGTTCTTTCTTATATAAATGTAATTGAGCCAAACTCAATATATAATAAGTAGAGGAAAAGGGGAAGATACAGAGTGCAGGATTTAGCTTTGTACCGCATCAGTTCCAGGGAAAACAACGGTTTTGGTTTGCATGCTATCCGAACAGATAAGATAATACTATGCATAATAATTGCAATCAAGTCAAACTCAAGTACATTAGGTAGAGCAAAGGGGAAGATGCAGTGCAGGATATAGTTCTCTGTATTGTAGCCCATCAGTTCCAGAGACAAAGTCCAATGTCCGCAATGGAGCTCGAGGTGAATCGGACAGTGCCCTAGCTTATGGAAGGACCGCTCAGGTACCCGATAACAGAGGGGAAGAAACAGTTCCTGAGTCCGGTCTGCCTCAAGATGGTGGCGACCATCCTCAAAGATGCCCACCATCCATGGCATGCCCTCATCTCACTGCCAACATTAGGCAGGTGGTACAGAAGCTTGAAGTCCTGCAGCTACTTTCCTGCAAGCATCAGGTTATTGAAATTACCTGCATAAACCTAATCCTGCCTCAGAACTGAAACACTCCGAAAGATGGAATTCGTACAGTCTTCCAAACCTTGTTTCACAGTGCATTTTTCACGTGTATAATTTAGATATTATTTATGTACAATGCATGTTTTGTGTCGTAGTGTCTGAGTATGTGCCTGCAATGCTACTACAACTAAAGGGGCTGTCCCACTTGGGCGACCTAATCCGCGAGTTCTGGCGAGTTTGCCCTCGACTCATACTCGCAGCATGGTCGACACGAGGTCGTAGGAGGTCTTTGTAACTCTCCTTCATGCTCGAGAGTAATCCCCGCGTACTCAAGGCCTCAGCTAGGTCACGGCGTATTTTTCAACACATTGAAAAATGCCCTCGAGTGAAAAAAGGTCACCATGGAAAAAAAATCGATACTTTTTTTACTCGTAGGTTTAGTCATAGTAGGTTGTAGTAGGTCTTAGTTGGTCAGCATGTTAGTCGAAGGAAGGTCGAAGGGAGGTCGTCTTCACTCTCCACTATTCGGTGTCCAATTTTCCCGAAGTTAGTCGTAGCTAGTCGAAGCTGGTCTTCAACATAGTTGAAGGAGGTCGAAGGAAGTCTTCTACATAATCCCAGGAGGTCTTCAACATGACATTTTTTCAAACTCTCCGAAACACTTCTAAACTCACCAATTAGGTCGCCCAAGTGGGACAGCCCCTTTAGGGTTTCTTGGGGAAAGATAAAGTGGTGGAGTAACTCAGTGGGTCAGGCAGCATCTCTGAAGGATGTGGATGGGTAACGTTTCGGTCCTGACCCAACACGTCGCCTATCAATGTCCTCCAGAGATGCTGCCCGACTCGCTGAGCGACTCCAGCACTTTGTAATTTTTTTTTTTTATAAACTAGCATCTGCAATTACTTGTGTCTCCAAGGTTTTCATTGCATTGCACCAGTGCATGTGACAACAAACTTGACTTAACTTGGCACGGGCTCATCAACTTCCTACGAATTCAGTTTATGCCGTAAATTGTGAAGTAAACTGAATCTTATTGGCAGAAGTTAAAAAAAAAAGTATTCAATGGCATCCACTCACAAATATTTAACTTCTTACCCAAAATGGAATATGAAATGCAGCCGATGCCAATAACTATCGAGGAACATACACATTTTAAACATAATGCACAGATTCAATTCAATGGATTGAGGTCATAAGGAACAGTAGGGGTGGAAGATTGCAACCTTCACGTGGTCCACCCCGTTTCGACTAATGCAATCAACTCGACGTGCACAAACGGAAGATCAAATAGAACAAGTTGTCCAACAACTTTAGGCTGTGCACGCCACACGAAGGAAGATAAGGAACAGTAGAATTAGCCTATCAAGTCTACTCTTCTATTCAATCAGTGATCCAGCTCTCCCTCCTAACCCCATTCTCCTGCCTTCTCCCCATTTAACCGCTGTCATCCATACTAATCAAGAATGTATCTATCTCTGCCTTAAAAATATCCACTGCCCCATTCTCCTGCCTTCTCCCCATTTAACCGCTGTCATCCATACTAATCAAGAATGTATCTATCTCTGCCTTAAAAATATCCACTGCCTTGGCCACCACAGCCCTCTGTGGCAATTCTGCAGGAAATGACCTATTTCCTGACACCCCAAAGAATTTCCAATTTCTACAGAGCATAAATCAGGAGTTCGAGAGAATAGATTTAGTTTTGAGATACAGAGCGGAAACAGGTCCTTCGGCCCACCGAGTCAGCGTTGATCAGTGATCCCTGTACACAAACACTATCCGACACACACTAAGGACAATTTAACCAAAGCCAATTAACCTGCAAACCTGTACGTCTTTGGAGTGTGGGAGGAAGCCGGAGCACCAAGGGAGAAAACCCACGCGGTCATGGGGAGAACGTGCAAACTCCGTAAAGACAGCACCCGTAGTGAAGATCGAACCGGGGTCTCTGGCGCTGTGAGGCAGCAACTCCACCGTGCCGTGCCCGAATAATCGCCGCACACGTGAATGTATACAGCGCATGCCATTTTCTTGTACTGCACACTGACCGCCCTTACAAATGTTTCAAGGTCAACTCAACCAATCCTTCCTTTCAATTAGCTCAGTCCTCTTCCCCCTGATGGAATAGCAACAGGCCATGCTGACACAGTTGACATCAGGAACCCAAATGGAAGCTAAATATATTCACCATCACCATCTAAATATACACATTCACAGAAACAAACAAGACTGCAGAATATTATATTCCATAGCAGACACTCCAGAGAAACCCAAATGAAAATTAAAGCTGTAATAGCCCTGTCCCACGGTGCAAATTCATTCCAAGAGCTTTCCCGAGTTTAAAAAAAAATCAAACTCATGGTAAGCACGGAGAATGAACGTAGCGGGTACGTCGGAGCTCAGGGACGTCTCTCAGTGGCTCATTACTCGTAACGGCAGATACTCGGGAAGACTCGCTAACGGCAGGGAAGCACGGGAAGACTCGTGAAGATTGTTCAACATGTTGAAAAATGTCCACGAGAGCCCTGAGTACCGACGAGTGGCCATTACCGTAAATCTCCGAGTTCGAATCGGGGCAAACTCGGGAGAGGTCTTGGAATGAACTCGTACCGTGGGACAGGGCCATAACTGAGTGATATGTTCCAACATGGTACAGTGTTCTTCAATGCATTTTGTATGACATTTAAACTTCTGACCAGCAAGTGACCCATGCTGTTTATTTAAAACACATCAGAGTTATGTACAGGGACACTGAACCTCTCCGGATTCCATAGATTGTGGTAATATCAGAGTTAGCACTATAGAGCATTAGGCACATATTGAATGTGATTGAGTAAAGGGCCTGTCTCACTTGCATGCGATTGCATGCGTTTGGCGCGACCAAATGTGGTCGCTTGAGGAGTACGGGCACCATATGGCCGCGCGGGGCCGGTCCCACTTAGAAGCGCGGAGTTGTGTGGGGCAGGAGTAGGCCATTCGGCCCTTCGAGCCAGCACCGCCATTCAATGTGATCATGGCTGATCATCCACAATCAGTACCCCATTCCGGCCTTCTCACCATATCCCCTGATTCCGCTATCTTTAAGAGCTCTATCTAAATCTCTCTTGAAAGCATCCAGAGACCGGCCTCCACCGCCCTCTGAGGCAGAAAATTCTACATACTCACAACTCTGTGTGAAAAAAAATGTCCTCATTTTCTAAATGGTTTACCCCTTATTCTTAAACTGTGGCCCCTGGTTCTGGACCAGCTTCTGGTGCCGCTGTCTCACAGCGCCAGAGACATGGGGTTGATCCTAGCCTCAGGTGCTGTCTATGCGGAGTTTGGACATTCTCCCACATTGGACCCCATGGGTTTCCTCCGGGTGCCCTGGTTTCATACCACATCCCAAAGACGTGCGGGTTTGCAGGTTAATTGATCTCTGTAAATTGCCCCTAGTGCATTGGGAAAGGGTGAGAAAGTGGGGAAAACACGGAACTCGTATGAACGGGTGACCGCTGGCCAGCATGGACACGGTGGGCCGAAGGGTCTGTTTCCATGTTGTATCTTTTAATCAATCTTGGAGGAGCTTCTCCAAGATGGCGGTGGGGGATTATCACATGGGGAGGCAGGGTGATAATCCTGCTCCCCTTAAAGCAGAAACATTTGAGAAGGGACATGTGTTTAAGAACGAACTGCAGATGCTGGAAAATCGAAGGTACACAAAAATGCTGGAGAAACTCAGCGGGTGCAGCAGCATCTATGGAGTGAAGGAGATAGGCAACGTTTCGGGCCGAAACCCGAGGGGTTCGGCCCGAAACGTTGCCTATCTCCATCGCTCCATAAATGCTGCAGCACCCGCTGAGTTTCTCCAGCATTTTTGTGTACTTGAGAAGGGACTTGATTGAGCTGCTCAGACTGGTGACGTTTTGATCGAGTAAATAAAAGTGGAAGTTAAACCGAGGCAGCAAACCTAAGGTGATCAGCAAAACCCAGCGGTGACATAGGCTGCCGTGATCTCCAACGCACGGCTTGAATGCAGAGCGGTGGGTGGCAGATTAAACAGTTTATTCAAAGAAGGGGGTCAATAATGAATTGAAATGGGATTACTGGCAGAGCCATGGAGAATGTCCAGCAGAATGTCTCATGTCAAATTGAGAAGTGCTCTGAAAGATGTATCACAACATACAATCATACTGATAGAGTGATACAGCGTGGAAACTGGCCCTTCAGCCCAACTTGCCCACACTGACCAACATGCCCCATTCACACTAGTCCCACCTGCCCACATTTGGCCCATATCCCTCCAACCCGGTCCTATCCATGTACTTGACTGAATGTTTCTTAAATGATGAGATTGTCCCTGCCACAACTACCACCTGGGTTCCATACACCCAGCACCCTTTGTGTAAAAAAGTTACCCCCTTAGATTCCTATTATATCTTTTCCCGCTCACCTGAAACCTATGTCCTCTGGTTCTCAATTCCTCTACTCTGGGCGAGAGACTCCGGGCGTTCACCCGAGCTATTCCTCTCATGATTTTGTACACCTCGATAAGATCACCCCTCATCCTCCTGCGCTCCATGGAACAGAGTCCCAGCCTGCTCAACCTCTCCCTATAGCTCAAGTCCTCGAGTCCTGGCAACATCCTTGTAAATCTTCTCTGCATCCTTTCCAGCTCAACAACATCTTTCCTATAACCTGGTGACCAAAACTGAACACAATACTCCAAATGTGGCCTCACCAACGTCTTATATAACTGCAACATGACCTCCCAACTTTTATGATGCAATTATAAAGAAGGCACATCAGCGCCTCTACTTCCTGCAAAGATTGTGGAGATTCGGTATATCAAAGAAGATTCTCTTAAACGTCTACAGGTACACAGTAGAGAGCATACTGACTGGTTGCATCGTGGCCTAGTTCAGCAACTTGAACGTCCAGGAGCGGAAAATAATGCAGAAAGTTGTGACCACTGCCCAGTCCATCACCGGCTCTGACCTCCCCACCAGCGAAGGGATCTATTGAAGTCGCTGTCTCAAAAAAGGCTGCCAACATCATCAAAGACCCACACCATCCTGGCCACACACTCATCGCTCCGTTGCCATCGGGAAGAAGGTACAGGAGCCTGAAAACTGTAACGTCCAGGTTCAGGAACAGCTCCGTCCCCACAGCTATCAGGCTATTAAACACGACAACAAATAAGATCTGAGCTACAACATCAACCATCGTCCGCATTAACTACCCTGACCTTCTCCCGGTGGCTCAGCACTTCAACTCCCCCCTCCCATTCCGTGTCCGACCTCTTTGTGCTGGGCCTCCTCCATGTCCAGAGCGAGCAACACCGGAAATTGGATGAACAGCACCTCGTATTCCGCTTGGGGAGTCCGCATCCTGGTGGCATGAAACCCTCCCCCCATGCTGGAGAAACGTTGCCTATTTCCTTCGCTCCATAGGTGCTGCTCCACCCGCTGAGTTTCTCCAGCATTTTTGTCTACCTTCTGAGCTACAACAAACTTGTATACGCACACACTGAACTTTTTTCCCCCCGTTATGTACTATGTTTACATATTCTGTTGTGCTGCAGCAAGCAAGAATTTCATTGTCCTATCTGGGACATATGTCAATAAAACCCTGTTGACGTGACTCTTGAGTAGCCGGGTTCAGTGTATAAGAGAGCACTATTCAGTCCTTGTGTCGGAAGGAACTGCAGATGCTGGTTTACACCGAAGATAGACACAAAAAGCTGGAGTCACTCAGGGGGGACAGGCAGCATCTCTGGAGAGAAGGAATGGGTGATGTCCCGCTGAGTGACTCCAGCTGTTTTTGTGCATCTTCAGTATTCACTCCTTTGCATGTACGCCTGTATAGAACATCTACAATGGAAATGTTAACAGCAACATCTTCTCCATTCCTTGGTTTCAGCCTGATAACACCACTGCAGGTGCATCTAATTCCGGGAGAACAGTCGCAATCTGTTTATAAACCACCTCTAGCAATTAGGAACCGGAATGCTTTCTATACAAGTCAAACTCCAATTATGTAAATTAACTTAAATGATCCCTTTTCCTCACTGTTTTGAAAAAAGGGTTTTTGAAATGGCAATCTGGCAATGTGCAAGGAACTGTAACAACATTTAAAATATACCTGGACAGTTTTGTTTAGATACATCGCGGGAACAGGCCCTTCGGCCCACCGGGTCCGTGCCGACCAGCGATCCCCGCACATTAACACTATCCTGCACCCACTGGGGACAATTTTTACATTTACCAAGCCAATTAACCTACAAACCTGTACGTCTTTGGAGTGTGGGAGGAAACCGAAGATCTCGGAGAAAACCCACGCAGGTCACGGGGCGAACGTCCAAACTCCGTACAGACAGCGCCTGTAGTCAGGATCGAACCTGGGACCCGGGGCTCTGGCGCTGCAAGACAGCAACTCTACCGCTGCACCACCATGCCACCCTGGCAATTCTGTGCTTGCAAATTTTTATACCCCGTCTCATGGTTTTGGTTTTTTTTTGGCCGCGATTTCTGAATTCCGCAAGGCCAAATTTCCATTGCCCGGACTCCTGTAAACACACGGGTAAACTAAAATTGAAACCGTCGTATCATTTGCCCTTCAGCAGCTGAGCAATTTAAAATAGTTCAGCCTGCCAGATGGAAGGATTGCTGTAAATATATACACCCCTCGTACAAGGTTACCTACTACATGCTAAGATTAGCTTTTGACTGCTGTGTTATTTAAGACAGTGTATACATTAGTTTCCCCTACACTGGCAAGTATCCCGAATACAGGAAGGCAGAAGTGTATCACAGATGGGCCCGTCATGTCACTATTTATTGGAACAACATTTGGCCATTCTAAGTTTGCTATCTCGAATCATTTCATGATGTTAATAACGAAAAACCCATCAATATGGGCCCAGTGGCTTAGCGGTAGAGTTGCTCCCTTATGGGACTGTCATGGTCGCAGCAGGTCACCGAAAAACCGGCAACCTACGTCAGGCGAAAACGTCAACCTACGTCAGGCGAAGTCAAGCTACGCTCGCTGTCGCCGAAAAATGTTCAATGTGTTGAAAATTTAGCGGCAACTGGAAAGACGCTCCAGCTTTCTGCGCGATTGAGACCGCTCCCGGCGCCCACCGGCGAACATGTGGCGACAAACTAGTTGCCTGTAGTTGCCTTAAAAAAATTGCCTAAGTGGGACAGGCCCATTGTAGCGACACGGACCCGGGTTCCATGCTGACTATGGGTGCTGTCTGTAAGTATGTTCTCCCCGTGACCTGTTGGATTCTTTGGTTTCCTCCCACACTCCAAAGATGTACAAGGCTTGCAGATTAATAAACTTGGTTAAAAATGTAAATTGTCCCTAGTATGTGTCGGATAGTGTTAGTGTGTGTGGATTGCTGGGCGGCGCCGGTTCGGTGGGCCGAAGGGCCTGTTTCCGAACTCTAAACTAAACTAAAACACTAAAACTGCATATTGGTGTTGATTTATTATTGTCATAATGCTTTTAAATGTCTCTGAACAATACCCATACATGCCTTTGACACTCGTGAGTTGAGAGCAGAGGCTTGGCTAGCACTCCTGGGAAGAGAGACACAAAAGGCTGCTGTAACTCAGCGGGACAGGCAACACATCTAGAGAGAAGGAAGGGGTCATGTTTCTGGTCGACCAAATTCACCAATAACCAGAGTTTGACAATAGAGAATAGACAATAGGTGCAGGAGTAGGCCATTCAGCCCTTCGAGCCAGCACCGCCATTCAATGTGATCATGGCTGATCATCCCCAATCAGTACCCCGTTCCTGCCTTCTCCCCATATCCCCTGACTCTGCTATTTTTAAATGCCCTATCTAGCTCCCCCTTGATAGCATCCAGAGAACCGGCCTCCACCGCCCTCTGAGGCAGAGAATTCCATAGACTCACCACTCTCCGTGAGAAAAAGTGTTTCCTCGTCTCCGTTCTAAATGGCTTACTCCATATTCTTAAACTGTGGCCCCTGATTCTGGACTCCCCCAACATCGGGAACATGTTTCCTGCCTCTAGCGTGTCCAAACCCTTAATAATCTTATATGTTTCAATGCGATCCCCTCTCCTCCTTCTAAACTCCAGAGTATACAAGCCCAGCGGCTCCATTCTCTCAGCATATGTCAGTCCCCGCCATCCTGGGAATTAGCCTTGTAAACCTACGCTGCACTCCCTCAATAGCAAGAATATTGAATGATGCAGTGACTCAAGGACACTGGTAATAAGACCAAATCAGAGACAGCGTATCCTGCAGTAAATGGATCTCTTCCTAATTTCAGAATCTTCCATCAACAATGGACAACTCCGGGGCACGATGGAATATCATCCACCTATCCGGTTTAATGTTTAGTTTAGTTTAGAGATACAGAGTGGAAACAGGCTCCTCGGCCCACCGAGTCCACGCCAACCAGCGATCCCCGCACACTAACACTATTCCACACACACACTAGGGACAATTTACAATTATACCAAGCCAAATAGCCTATGAGCCTGTACGTCTTTGGAGTGTGGGAGGAAACCAGAACTCACGGAGAAAATCCACGCTGTCACAGGAAGAACGTACAAACTCCGTACAGACAGCACCCGTGGTCAGGATTGAAGCTGGTTTTCTGGCGCTGTGAGGCAGCAACTACCACTGCGCTCCTGCGCTGACCTTTTTGGTTGTCATGGATTTGCAAAGTGCGATCCTGAATCATTTCCACACTATCTCTCTCTTAAGACTCCAAAGAAAACACGCTACATGTCAATAGTAACATCAGCGACCGCAAGTCCCTCATTGTGTCACCCACCATCTCACGGACAGCAGAGTGGCGCAGTCGCAGAGTTGCTGCCTCACGGCGCCAGGCACCCAGGTTCAACCCCGACGACATGTGCTGTATGCACAGTTTTGTACGTTCTCCTCGTGACCTTGTGGGTTTTCTCCGGGTGCTCTGGTTTCCTCCCACACTCCAAAGACGTACAGGTTTTTAAGTTAATTGACTTCTGAACATTGTAAATTGGAAATTGTCCCCAGTGCGTAGGATAGTGCTGGTGTACGAGGGCGATCGCTGGTCAGTGTGGACTCAGTGGGCGGAGGGCCCGTTTCAACTGTATCTCTCTCAAGGCTCTAAAGAACAAACCTATTTGTCACCCTAGCGTTTTTGAGCCCCTCTGAGCTGTAAACAGTTTCTGTATGTATTGTTAGGTTTGTCTACCATGCCACACAGAATCCTTTGTAAAGAACAATAGAGGTGACAATCTGGACTAATATTTAAAGGGCACAGCAGCCTGAACCATTACAGATACTGTAATACCAAATATACTGAAAAACTTCATCTATGATCCTATTGAAATGCAGAACAGGTACAAGCAGACAAACAGCCCACTTATGTTTTTACCAAAGATAGACATAAAAAGCTGGAGTAACAGCACGGTGGAGTTGCTGCCTCACAGCGCCAGAGACCCGGGTTTGATCCCGACTACGGGGGCTGTCTGCACGGAGTTTGTACGTTCTCCCCGTGACCTGCGATGGTTTTCTCCGAGATCTTCGGTTTCCTCCCACGCTCCATAGACGTAGAGGTTTGTAGGTTAATTAGACTGGTATAAATGTATAATTGTCCCCAGTGTGTTTAGGATAGTGTTACCACTGAGCTCCTCCAGCATCTGGTGTCTATCTTCGGTGTAAACCAGCATCTGCACTTCCTTCACACATTGATATTTTTAAATTATTTTGATTCTAATTTTCACTAAAATAAATTCATGACATAAATAACTTTAACTTGACACCAAGATACATTTTAAATGATATTATTTACTTGAAGCATTCTAATTGGAGTTCAATATCAAATGACGACACAAGAAACTGCAGCCGCTAGAATCTTGAGCAAAACACAAAGTGCTGGAGTAACGGGCATGTCCCACTTTCACGACCTAATTCATGACCATTTTTTTTACTCGTGGACATTTTCCATCATGCTAGAAAAGAACGCCCCAACCTACTTGATGCCACGAGTACCTACGACTGGCATCACGGCCTGCTACAACCTACCTATGACCTCGTGACGACTATGCTGCGAGTATGAGTCAAGGGCAAACTCGGCAGAGGTCGTAAATGTGGGACAGGCTCTTAACTCAACGGGTCAGGCAGCATCTCTGGAGGGTGTGGACAGGTAACAATTCGGGCCGGGACCCTTCTTCTGACAGATTATAGTAGGGGTGGGTGGGAAGTCTCGACCTGAAACATCACCCATTGCTTTTCTCCAGAGACGCTGTCTGACCAGCTGATTTACTCCAGTTGTTTGTGTTCATCTACGAGAGGTGGGGAAGCTGGTAATACAAGTAGAAAGAGATTTTAGGTGAGGGGAGGGGGGGTGGGGAATGGGGTGTGGGGAGGGGATTTTACAAGGTAAGTGAGTGCTGCAGGAAGGGGTAATGAGTTCTCTCCTTCTTCTTCTACTTGCGTATGGCGGGCACAGCCTAAAGTTGCAGGACAACTTGTTCTATTTGATCTTATTTGATTGTGCACGCCAGGTTGATTGCATCCGTTGAAACAGGGCGGGCCACGTGAAGGTTGCAATCTCCCACCCCAGTTCTCTGCTTAATCACCCCAGAAAGTACTGAAGTTCAGAGAAAGTCCAAGTGAACGCGAGGGCAGGTTGGAAGACCAAAGAAGGGTCCCGACCCAAAACGTTGCCAATTGATGTCCTCCAGAGATGCTGCCTGACCCGTCGAGTTACTCCTGGACTTTGTCTCTTTTTTCGTCACCCCAATAAAGTGTCAAGGATCCTGTGGAACGTGGGGACGATGTCTTTGGTGATGGAAGTGTAAAGAAATCACGGTGGAGTTGAAGGCAAGATGTGTCAGAATTTCCTCATTGTCGCGGCGTCTAGATTTCAAGTACGCATTCGAAAGATTTGCAGGTTTGTCGGCTAATTGCTCTGGTAAAATTGCAAATTGTCCCGAGTGTGTGTAGGATAGTGTTAGTGTGCGGGGATCACTGGTTGGCATGGACTCGATGGGCCGAAGGTCCTGTTTCCGTGTTGAGTCTCTAAACTAAACTCAAATGTGCAATATATTTGCCTCTGCATATTTATTGTTGATTTAATGAAATATCATTGAGATACGGCATGTAAACAGGGCCCTTTCGGCCCATCGAGTCCATTCCGAGCATTGATCAGCCATTCACACTAGTTCTAGATTATACCAATTCCACATCCATTCCCAACACAAACCAAACTGATCTCCCGGGTGCTCAGCTTCTACTCCCCCTCCCATTCCAAATCCGACCTTTCTGACCTGGGCCTCCTCCATGGCCAGAGTGAGGCCCACTGCAAATTGGAGGAGCAGCACCTCATATTTCACTTGGGTAGTTTACACCCTAGCGGTATGAACACTGACTTCTCCAATTTCAGGTAGTCCTTGCTTTCTCCCTCCTTCCCCTCCCCTTCCCAGCTTTCCCACCGCCCACTGTCTCCCCCTCTCCCTTTCTTCTTCCAGCCCCCCTTCCACCCCCCCCCCCCCCCCCCCCCCATATCATTCAGAAGAAGGATCTTGACCCGAAACGTTGCCTATTCCTTCGCTCCATAGACGCTGTCTCACCCGCTGAGTTTCTCCAGCATTTCTGTCTTCCTTTGATTTTTCCAGCATCTGTAAACACATACACATTGGGGGCAATTTTACAGAGGCCAATTAATCCATGAACCCACACGTCTTTGGGATGTGGGTGTCTGTGTGATTAACACGAGTGTCAGAGGTTATGTGGAGAAGGCAGGAGAATGGAGTTAGGAGGGAGAGATAGATCTGCCACGATTGAATGGCGGAGTAGACTTGATGGGCCGAATGGCCGAATTCTACTCCTATCAGTGAAACCGGAGCACCCAGAGGAAGCCCGTCTGGTCACAGGGAGAACGTGCAAACTCCACAACGACAGAGCCAGAGATCAGGATCGAACCCGGGTCTCCGGTGCTGCAGGGCTGTGGCTCCACCAGCTGCAGCACTGAGCAGTTTAGACCCGCCTAAGGAAAAATGTGTAGCGCTCGGTGATGCTTCTGTGCCCAAACATAATGCTGAAAGCTTTCAATGCAAATCAAAACACAGTTTGGATCTTCTGTGCATGACTGGTGATGCCAGATTTTCCCCAGTCTCTGCCTGAAGGTCGATGAAATAAAGCATTAAAAAAAAAGATCATTCCAGTCCTAGGAGTCTGAGCAAGTGGAGAAAATCATAAAACTTAATCCCTTTGAGGGTGACATGACGCAGACCTGGAAAAATGCATAAATAATGCAGATGTCTTGTCTTCCAATGCAGAAGATGCTTAAGGAACTGGAAGATGTGTTACGAAATCAAAGAGAGGGGGGTGAAGAAATTCCATCAACCCAAACAGTGCCCTCCAACCTCCGACCAACTATGCCCGGCCCAGAGTCTTCAAGCAACAGTGGCTAAAGGCCCTGTCCCACAATGCGAGTTTACCCAAGAGCTCTCCCGAGTTTAAAAAAAAAAAAAACTTGTGGTAAGTATGTAGAATGTACGTAGCGGGTACGTCGGAGCACGTGGATGTCTCGTAGCGGCTCGTAACGTCCACGGCAGGTATTCGGGAAACGCGGAAACTCGTGAAGTTTTTTCAACAGTGTGAAAAATTTCCAAGAGTAAAAAAATACTCGTGATGAAGTACCACGAGTTTTTGGTTTTTTTTTTGTAAACTCGGGAGAGGTCTTGGGTAAACTCGCATCGTGGGACAGGGGCTTAACAAAGTGTAAAGTTAAGTTAGTCACAAAATGCTGGAGTAACTCAGCCTGTCCCGCTAATAGCCCTGTCCCACTGCACGAGTTCATTCAAGAGTTCTCCCGAGTTTTGCCCTGATTCGAACTTGGACATTTACGGTAATGACCGCTCGTAGGTACTCGGGGCTCTCGTGGACATTCTTCAACATGTCCATGTTGGTGAAAAATCTTCACGAGTCTTTACGAGCTTACCGCGTTTCCCCGAGTACCTGCCGTTAGCGTCCCCGAGCTCCGACGTACCCGCTACGTTCATTCTATGTGCTTACCACAAGTTTGATGTTTTTTTAACTCGGGAGAGCTCTTGAATTACCTCGTATAGTGGGACAGGGCTTTAAGTTACTCCAGCATTTAGTGTCCATCCTGGTCACACACTCACCTCTCCGTTGCCATCGGGAAGAAGGTATAGGAGCCTGAAATCTGTTACATCCAGGTTCAGGAACAGCTGCTTCCCCACAGCCATCAGGCTATTAAACACGACATCAATAAGTTCTGAACGACACTAGTCTATTATTACTATTGCACTTTATCAGTTATTTATTGTGTTTATACGGTCTATGGTCTATAGACACACTGAACTTTTATCTCCCGTTCTGTATTATGTTTACATATTCTGTTGTGCTGCAGCAAGTAAGAATTTCATTGTCCTACCTGGGACACATGACAATAAAACTCTCTTGACTTGACTCTTGACTCTTGTTTAAACCAGCATCTGCACCCTACACAAGTGTAAAGTTATTTCAATGAAGATAGACACAAAATCCTGGAGTAACTCAGCGGCTCAGGCGACATCTTTGGATAAAAGCCACGTTTTTGGTCGAGACCCTTCTTCAGACTGAGAGTCAGGGGAGAGGGATACTCGAGGTACGAAAACATTCGGAAGAAATTAATGCCGGCACCAATGACCAAGGAGAGGTGGAGCCCACAATGGTCCATTGTTGGCTGTGGAAGGGGTGATAACAGAGGGATATGAACAACAGAACTGGCAGAATGACTAGGATGGGGGAGGGATGGAGAGAGAGGGGATGCAAGGGTCCATTGACATCAGAGACATCAATATTCATACCACTGGGTTGTAAGCATCCTTACCAACTGCATCACAGTATGGTATGGCAACTGCTCTGTCTCCGACCGGAAGACATTGCAGAGGGTGGTGAAAATTGCCCAACGCATCACCGGTTCCTTGCTCCCCTCCATTGAGTCTGTCCAAAGCAAGCGTTGTCTGCGGAGGGCGCTCAGCATCGCCATGGACTGCTCTCACCCCAACCATGGACTGTTTAACCTCCTACCATCCGGGAGGCGCTACAGGCCTCTCCGTTGCTGGACCAGCAGGTCGAGGAACAGCTTCTTCCCGGCGGCTGTCACTCTACACAACAACGTACCTCGGTGACTGCCAATCACCAACCCCCCCCCCGGACACTTATTATTATTTATTCAAATCATTTGCTATGTCGCTCTTCCAGGGAGATGCTAAATGCATTTCGTTGTCTCTGTACTGTACACTGACAATGACAATTAACATTGAATCTTAATCTGAATCTAAGCTGCCCAAGCAAAATATGAGGTGCTGTTCCTCCAGTTTACATGTGTCCTCACTCTGACAGTGAGGGAGACCTAGAACAGAAAGGTCAGTGTGGGAATGGGAAGGGGAGTTAAAGTGTTTGGCAACCGGGAGGTTGTGGTTATTTCAAAATCTTGTTGAAACAAATAACTGCAGATGCTGGTGTACAGAAAGGATACAAAGTGCTGGAGTAACTCAGCGGGTCAGGCAGCATCTCTTGAGAACGTGGATAGGTGACGTTTCACAGAGTGCTGGAGTAACTCAGCGGGTTTGGCAGCATCTCTGGAGAATGTGGATAGGTGACATTTACGGTCGGGATCCTTCTTCAGACCGAAGGGTGACAAGAAGAATGAATGAATGAATACGTTTATTGGCGAAGTATATTTACATACAAGGAATTTGCCTTGGTGCTCCGCCCGCAAGTGACAAGGACATACAGTGACAGTTAGGAATGACACATAAAACATTAAACATTAATAATAAAACATTAATGATTAAACATGTGAATTAAATAAAAGATTTTTGGTTATTGAGTAGAGCTACTACTCATGGAAAAAGAAAAAGCTGCCTGACCCGCTGAGTTACTCCAGCACTCTGTGAAACGTCACCTATCCATGTTCTCCAGAGATGCTGCCTGACCCGCTGAGTTACTCCAGCACTCGGCGTCTCTTTTTTAAAATAATAAAATATCTTGTTAGGAACAGGCTCGAAAATAATAAATGATATATAGAAATGGACAACTCTGTACAATGGGAGAAACTCTGACATAAACAATTCCTCTCAAAATAGAATTCATCGCTCTAAATCCCGAGGTGCTAATAGGGATATTTCACTCAAGTGCCACATGACATTAATATAATCATCAGGAATAGAGTGCCTATAGGTTGGATTACCTTGAAATGTGTTGAGAGTTACATCAAACAGAATGAATCAATGGTGGAAAAGCACTAATTACCATTTGAAAGGAGCTCGGCTGCACTAGACAGATGTGGATGGAATATCAGCGTTTCTCCACTGACAAGTTTCAAATCTGAAGCACCAAATCCCACCAGCGTGCGTGCCTTCCCTCCACCTCCCCCACCACAGCCTTCTCTTCTTTGTGCAGGAAGGATCTGCAGACCATGGACACAAAAAGCTGGAGTAACTCAGCGGGACAGGCAGCATCTCTGGAGAAAAGCAATGGGGACTAAGCGGGGCAGGCCTCATCTCTGGAGAAAGCAAACTGTCACGGGTCGGCATCTCTGGAGAGAGCGAAGTGTCACGGGTCGGATCTGAAGAAGCCCCCATTCCTTCTCTCCAGAGATGCTGCCCGTCTCTGCTGAGTTACTCCAGCATTTTGCCACTTTTCTTCTTTTCTGCATCTCCACATGCTCATGAGGACCTAGCCAACTGAGTGCAGAGTTAAGACGTGCATCTCAATTCCCTTCACTAGATTATCACGTATATAATAAATTTCCATCAGATTTATTTAGAAACATATCTACTGGAATGATGGAAAAACAAATGATTTGGCAAAGGAATATCATGCAGTGAAGGTATAAACATTGAGTCATATCTTGGACTACCTTTAATCAGACATAGTTACAAAAATGTATAACGGAGTAATGCTGGAGGGCAGCGTGGTGGCGCAGCGGTAGACTTGCTGCTTCACAGTGTCAGAGACCTGGGTTCGATCCTGACTATGGGCGCTGTCTGTACAGAGTTTGTACGTTCTCCCCGTGCGTGGGTTTTCTTAGTTTCCTCCCAGACGAGCAGGTACTTCAAAGACGTACAGGTTTCTAGGCCGATTGTCTTGGTGTGAATGTAAAAACTGTCCCCAGTGCAAGGTAGTGTTAATGTGCGGGGAACGCTGGTTGGTACGGACTCAGTGGGCCGAAGGGCTTGTTTCCACGTTGTATCTTTAGAGTCATACAGTCATACAGTGCGGAAACAGGCCCTACAGTCCAACTTGCCCACACCGGCCAACATGTCCCAGCTACACTAGTCCCACCTGCCTGCATTTGGCCCACATCCCTCCAAACCTGTCCTATCCATGTACCTGTCTAGCTGTTTCTTAAATGTCAGGATAGGCCCTGCCTCAACTACTGCCTTTAATCCGGAATAAATTACATGAGCATTGATGACAGATGGCGCAATGGGCTAAGTGTTCGGCTGGCGACCGGAAGGTAGCCGGTTCGAATCCCGCTTGGAGTGCATACTGTCGTTGTGTCCTTGGGCAAGACACTTCACCCACCCTTGCCTGCGAGTGAATGTGTGTGAATGTGTGTGAGTGATTGGTGGTGGTCGGAGGGGCCGTAGGCGCAGATTAGCAGCCACGCTTCCGTCAGTCTGCCCCAGGGCAGCTGTGGCTACAGAAGTAGCTCACCACCTCCGAGTGTGACTGAGGAGTGAATGAATAATGCAATGTAAAGCGCCTTGAGTATCTAGAAAGGCGCTATATAAATCCCATCCATTATTATTATTATTATTATTATTATTATTATTATTATTATTATTATTATTATTATTATTATTATTATTATTATTATTATGAGCATGCTTAAATCCCCCCCCCCCCCCTCGGAAGTCCCCCCCGAAAATATGGCTTCTAGGCCAGGTGAGGCAGCCAATCTCAACCTCATCGGGACTTTTGCACCGATCCGTGGGTCGAATTTGCCCCTTGCGGCCGGGGCTCTTGAACTCCGGAGTGGCCAGAAATACCAAATATAATCAAACAGGTATTTGGGTGACCTTTACACCATTTCCGTAAAAAGACACGCCACGGTGAGATACAAGGAACCGCAAATGCTGGTTCAGAAAAAATACACAGTGTGCTGGAGTAACTCAGCAGGTCAGGCAGCATCGCAGGAGAACATGGGTAGGTGATGTTTCAGGTCGGGTCTATTCTTCAGACTGAAGATGGACTTGAAAGGGCATCTATCCATGTTCTCCAGAGATGCTGCCTGACCCACTGAGTTACTCCAGCACTTTGTGTCTTTTTTATTTGTAAACCAGCATCTGCAATTTCTTGTATCTCACCCTGGTGTGTGTGTGTGTGTGTGTCTTTTTAAGGAAAAGGTGTAATGGTCATCGAAAAGGGCAAGGTGAGCAAAAAGACTCGAAATAGACACAAAATGCTGGAGTAACTCAGCGGGACAGGCAGCATCTCTGGAGAGAAGGAATAGGTGACATTTCTGGTCAGGACCCTTCTTCAGACTGAGAATCAGGGGAGAGAGAGAGACAGAGATAAGGAAGGGGGTGTGAAAATGAGACATCAAAGGAGATATTATAAATTTTCCATTTAAACACCATCTGCTTTGATGTCTCGTTTTCACACCTTACCGTCCCTTATCTCTGTGTCTCTACCTCTCCCCTGACTCTCAGTCTGAAGAACATCACCCGACCCGAAACGTCACCCATTTCTTTTCTCCAGTGATGCTGCCCGTCCCGCTGAGTTACTCCAGCATTTTGTGTCTTTCTTTGGGGGTAAAACAGCACCTGCAGTTCCTCCCCACACAAAAAGACTAGAGCTCAGCCTAGCACATATGCAGAAATAATTATTTCAGTGCTGCAATGGTCTGCACACGAAATACAGAAACAGAACTGACAACGGTGTGTACGGAATAGCAAAACTGTAAATGATGGCGGCAGACAATAATTGACAAGGGAGTGAACACAACCGTTGATATCACTGGCACAACTGATAACAAGCGGTGGGTATAATTTAAGGCTCAAAGCTGTTACAACATTGAATCTCTCATCTGGGCAAATATTTAATATTTCACAACCTGCGATAGCCAGGTTGCATCTCATGTCTGGCAATCTGATCAAAGGACGAGCTCCAGGTTTCGTCTCCACCAAGGCTCCTTGCTCTGACTGCACATCAAGCCGGAGTGGGAATTAACTGACCTAATTAAAAGACAGCAAATGCCTCTCCGCTGATACTCCAGCTCTCTGTGCCTCTCCAATAGCACCACCCATCCCCATTATGAATTGGTTAAACAATGGAGTTACTATTGTGGATAGAAAGCAAGACAGGCAACAAGACTGAGCATGCTCCTGCAGTATCGTGTCGATTTAATGGTTCAAATTTTCCTTAAAACACCATCTCCTTTGATGTCTCCTTTTCACATCTTACCATAACTTATCTTGTACTCGCTAGACTTTAGAAGATTGAGGAGGGATCTTATAGAAACTTACAAAATTTTTAAGGGGTTGGACAGGCTAGATGCAGGAAGATTGTTCCCGATGTTGGGGAAGTCCAGAACAAGGGGTCACAGTTTAAGGATAAGGGGGAAGTATTTTAGGACAGAGGTGAGAAAACCATTTTTGTGAGTGGTGAATCTGTGGAATTCTCTGCCGCAGAAGGTAGTTGAGGCCAGTTCATTGGCTATATTTAAGAGGGAGTTAGATGTGGCCTTTGTGGCTAAAGGGATCAGGGGGTATGGAGAGAAAGCAGGTACAGGATGCTGAGTTGGATGATCAGCCATGATCATATTGAATGGTGGTGCAGACTCGAAGGGCCGAATGGCCTACTCCTGCACCTATTTTTTATGGTTCCCATGTTTCTATCTCTGTGTCCATCAGTGCAGAGCAGAACAACAGACAGCCAACCATGTCATCACTGGGTGCCCGCTCTACCACCCACCAAATGGAGCTCAGCGCCCGGCAGACATTGACGCAGAGACAACAACCTGGCTGCTCAACACCCGGCTTGAGATCTAACTATTCCTTTGGTTTATGTTTCATTCACAAGAAGAAGAAGAATGGTTCAATGGTACATTATTTAGTTTAGTTTAGAGATACAGCGGTAGAACTGGGCCCTTCGGCCCACCGAGTCCGTGCCGACCAGCGATCCCCGCACACTATAACACCATCCTGCACACACTCGGGACAATTTTACCGAG
Source organism: Leucoraja erinaceus (assembly GCF_028641065.1). Classification (NCBI taxonomy): domain Eukaryota; kingdom Metazoa; phylum Chordata; class Chondrichthyes; order Rajiformes; family Rajidae; genus Leucoraja; species Leucoraja erinaceus. The sequence goes on from NC_073379.1 coordinate 6,881,748, forward strand.
CCAATTAACCTACAAACCTCTATGTCTTTGGGTGTGGGGGGGGGGGGGGGGGGGGGGGGGGAAGCAGAGCGCCTGGAGCAAACCCACGTGGGTCACGGGGAGAACATACAAACTCCCTACAGACATAACCCTTAGTCAGGATCAAACCCGGGTCTCTGGCGATGCAAGGCAGCAACTCTACCGCTGCGCCACCATGCTAATGTGCGGGGATTACTGGTCGGCACGGACCTGGTGGGCCGAAGGGCCTGTTTCCGCACTGTATCTCTAAACTAAGCTAAAGGTCACGTGTACCGAGACACAGTGAAATTCATTTTTGTGTACAGTTCAGTAAAGTAACACTATTCATAAACATTTCAAGATTCAAGAGAGTTTATTGTCATGTGTCCCTGATAGGACTATGAAATTCTTGCTCTGCTTCAGCACAACAGAACATAGTAGGCATTACTACTAGTAGACATAAAAGCACTTAATGAAACATCTACACATGTTAGATAATCATCAGATACCGTACAGGTATACAGCCGTAGTACACTGAGACAGTTCCCACAGTCACCAGTTTGGTGCCATTTTCAAGTCCCAGTTGTTTTAAGTGCAGGGTTCTTGATCTGACCATGAAGGGTGGCACGGTGGCGCTGCGGTAGAGTTGCTGCCTTACAGCGTCTGTGACACGGGTTCGATCCTGACTACGGGTGCTGCCTGTATGGAGTTTGTACGTTTTCCCTGTGACCATGTGGATTTTTCCCCGGGTGCTCCGGTTTCCTCCCACACTCCAAAGACGTGCAGGTTTGCAGGTTAATTGGCTTCGGTAAAAATTGTAAATTATCTCCAGTGTGAGTAGGATAGTGTTAGTAGGTTATTGGCTGCAACCTTCCCTCCATTGATGAACTGTACAGTGCAAGGGCCAGGAAACGAGCGGGCAAGATCATCTCTGACCCCTCTCACCCTGGCCACAAACTCTTTGAATCACTTCCCTCTGGAAGACGACTCTGGATTGTCAAAGCTGCCACAGCCAGACATAAAAACAGTTTTTATCCACGAGTAGTTGCTCTACTCAACAGCCAAAAATCTGTAGTCTCCCTTTGATCTGGTATTTTGTTGGTTCACATGCTTGATCAATGGTGTTTTATCATTAATGTTTTATTATTATTAATGCTTAGTGTTTTCGGAGTCATTCGTAACTGTCACTGAATGTCATGTTGTTACTTGTGGGCAGAGCACCAAGGCAAATTCCTTGTATGTGAATACTTGGCCAATAAACTTACTTACTTAGCATATGATGATCACTGGTCGGCATGGACTCAGTGGGTGATGGGCCTATTTTCCCGCTCTATCTCTAAACTCCTCAGTCTAACGAAGGCCTGCTATTTGCAGCAGCTTCACATTTTTGCTTTCTGCCTGCTCTTTTTGCTCTTGTTATCTCAATGACCACATTTGTTCCTTTTCCTCACAAATTTCCCAAGTTTCTCCTCAGTTGCTGCAGGAAAATTAATACAACAGTTCCAGACCATACACTATGAAAGTTATAGCAGATAACAGGGCAAGTCAAAAACTTACTGTCAAAATAATAGTACATTGAATGGCATCCGCTGTCACTGCAGCTTAAAATTAACCTGCGACAAAGATAAGCTGCAAGTTGCAAACTGCCACAAGCAGATGGACTATTTGTATAGGAAGGAACTGCAGATGCTGGTTCACTCTGACGATAGACACAAACTATATTGAATACTTTTGCGCCCTTTGCTCAGGGAGTTTGTACATTCTCCCCGTGATCTGCGCGGGTTTACTCCAAGATTTCCTCCCGCACTCCAAAGACGTACTGGTTTGTAGGTTAATTAGTTTGATATCAATGTAAAATTGTCCCTTGTGTGTGTGTGTGTGTGTGTGTGTGTATGTAGGGTGGTGTTAATGTGCGGGGATCGCTGGTCGGCGCGGACTCGGAGGGCCGAAGGGCCTGTTTCTGCGTTGTATCTCTAAACTAAAAAGCTTGAGATCCAAAAAAGGAAACATCAATAGAGTCAAGAGTCATTAGCCGTCAATAGACTAGCCATCAAGAATCGATAGATCACTGAAAAAGCTACAAAAGGTTTGGGTGGAACACTCATAATCATTTAACTTTATCACCTTTGTGTTTGATTTTCAGTATTGCATTGTAAAAACAAATCGGAGTAAACCTACACATATGCAATCTCACAATGCCATTCATTGTCTGGAATTGATGGGATGATAAGGTCACATTGCATAGAACAGAAGCGCTTCAGAATGCCCAGCCAAAATGTCCCAAGACAGCTGAATTTGCAAAATGTATCTGGCCCCATTGTCCAGCGCACTTAATCTTAAATCTCCTGGTTCTCCGACCAGTCTTACTGTCTACCTGATTACATTTTACATTGCATGCCTCGTTGTCACCTTCCCCCTAGCTCACAATTATCTATTCTCTCGATTTCCCTCTCCCCCGGCTCTCAGTCTGAAAAAGGGTCTCGATCCAAACTGGCACCCGTTCCTTCTCTCCAGAGATTCTGCTTCAGGCTGCAAAAAGTTGTGACCACTGCCCAGTCCATCACCGGCTCTGACCTCCCCACCATCGAAGGGATTTATCAAAGTCGCTGCCTCAAAAAGGCAACCAGCATCATCAGGGACCCACACCACCCCGGTTACACACTGGACTACTGTGTTCTGTGTTTTGTGTTTTTATTAATTGATTTTTTTGTATGACTGTAAGGGAAAAATAATTTTGGTGTCTCTTCATTGAAGTCAACGACAATAAATTAAATCAAATCAAAATCAAATTTCACCACGTCCAGGTTCAGGAATAGCTTCTTCCCTACATCAATCAGGCTATTAAACACAACAACAAATAAGCTCTGAACTACAATAGACTATTATTATTATTATCATTGCACTATATATTATTTATTGCGTATGTGTGCATGTGTACACACACACACTGAACTATTTTTTTCTCCCGTTATGTACTATGTTTACATATTGTGTTGTGCTGTAACAAGCAAGAATTTCATTGTTCTATCTGGACACATGACAATAAAACACTCTTGACTCTTGAGTTACTCCAGCATTCTGTGTCTGTCTCCACTTAATCTTCTAATCTGAGTCATGAAAGTGAAGGACTGGCACCTATATGGCAGTCAACCAAAACCAATATATCCCCAATATAATTAACGCTGGAAATGTTAATCACGTCATCATCAGACATCCATGGGAGCAAGATAAACAAGAGTTGAGGTTTCCGAGTAAGCAGGAAAGATGTCGTCAAGCTGGAAAGGGTGCGGAGAACAATTACGAGGATGTTGCCAGGACTAGGTCTGAGCTGTAGGCAGAGGTTGACAATAGACAATAGGTGCAGGAGGAGGCCATTCGGCCCTTTGAGCCAGCGCTGCCATTCAATGTGTTCATCCCCAATCAGTACCCCGTTCCTGCCTTCTCCCCATATCCCCCGACTCCGCTATCTTTAAGAGCTCTATCTAACTCTCTCTTGAAAGTATCCAGAGAACCGGCTTCCACTGCCCTCCGAGGCAGAGAATTCCACACTCACAACTTTTTGTGTGAAAAAGTATTTACCCATCTCCGTTCTAAATGGCTTACCCCTTATTCATAAACTGCGGCCCCTGGATCTGGACAGCAGGCTGGGACTCTATTCCTTGGAGCGCAGAAGGATGAGGGGTGACCTTATAGAGGTGTATAAGATCATGAGAGGAATAAATTGGGGAGATGCACATCTCTTGCCCAGAGTAGGTAAATCGAGGACCAGAGGACATAGGTTTAAGGTGAAGGGGAAAAGATTTAATATGAATCTGAGGGCTAACATTTTCACACAAAGGCTGGTGGGTGTATGGAACAAACTGCCAGAGGAGGTAGTTGAGGCTGGAACTATCTGAACATTTAAGAAGCAGTGCGACAGGTACATGCATAGGACAGGTTTGGAGCGATATGGACCAAATGCAGGCAGGTGGGACTAGTGTAGCTGGAACATGTTAGACAATAGGTGCAGGAGTAGGTCATTTGGCCCTTCGAGCCAGCCATCATTCAATGTGATCATGGCTGATCATCCACAATCAGTACCCCGTTCCTACCTTCTCCTCATATCCCCTGACCGCTATCTTTAAGAGCCCTATCTAGCTCTCTTGAAAGTATCCAGAGAACCGGCCTCCACCGCCCTCTGAGGCAGAGAATTCCACAGACTAACAACTCTCTGTGTGAAAAGGTGTTTCCTCATCTCCGTTCTAAATGGCTTACTCCTTATTCTTAAACTGTGGCCCCGGCTATATCACTCTGACTAAGAGTGGGGCAAACTTTTCTTTTTACACACAGAGGGGTGGGTCTCTGATATGTGCTACCATGGGTGGTGAGGCAAATACGATCATGGTGTTTAAGAGGCTTTTGGATAGGTACATTGATGCACAGGAAATGGATTATGTGCAAGCAGAGGGGATTAGATTAATTTGGCATCATGTTCAACACCGACAATGCATCCCTCACTTCACCACCTCCAGTTTAAATTCCAGTTGGAATAGTTTGGAGAACCAGGAAACCAAGAACCAAGAAGAGCCTGTTTCTGTGCTGTTCTGCATATCCCATGCCATTTAGACTGTCGGCTGAAGGGCCTGTTCCTTTGCTGTACTGTTCGACATACTGATTTACAAATAAAAAGACACAAATAGCTGGAGTAAAACACAGTGGGTCACGCTGCATCACGACATTTTGAACAACTCAAGCACTTTGTGTCTGTACAAAGTGTATGTTCCATCTTTAGTATTTACAGCGTCTTGCTTTTATTTTAAATTTCCAGCATCTGCTGGCTTTTATTTTGCTTTTTTTTTGGTAAGATAATGCAGACTCTCTTCATGCATCATGTGACGGTGCTGCAATCCGTGCATTTGTTTAGTCTCCAAACTTATCGCCCACCTGACTGTTTCCAACAACTAGTACAAACCAAACCAAACACCAGTAAAGCACACTGCATACACAGCCGAATGCATCTAAAGGCGCAGGAAGGAGCTGCAGGTGCTGGTTTAAACCGAAGAGAGACACAAAATGCTGGAGTTAAACTCAGCGGGACAGGCAGCATCTCTGGAGAGAAGGAACGGGTGGCGTTTCGGGGTCGAGACCCTTCTTCAGACTAGAGTTGGACCCGAAACGCTGGAGTAACTCAGCGGGACATCTGCATTTTGTGTCTATCTTCGGTGTAAACCAGCATCTGCAGTTCCTTCCCACACCTGTCTAAAGTTGGGGTCACCTTCTGTAAACCAACTGATGACACCCAATGAAAAACTAAAAGGCATAGAAAATAGGTGCAGGAGGAGGCCATTCGGCCCTTCATAGATCATAGAACATAGAAAAATAGGTGCAGGAGTAGGCCATTCGGCCCTTCGAGCCAGCACTGCCATTCAATGTGATCATGGCTGATCATCCACAATTAGTACCCCGTTCCTGCCTTCTCCCCATATCACTTGATTCCCTTTAGCCCTAAGAGCTAAATCTAATAATCCATTGAAAACGGCCTTCTGTGGCAGATAACTCCACAGATTCACAACTCTCTGGGTGTTGGCTGGGTGTGAAGGCAGCATCATTTACAAGCACGTATGGTGTTGATCATACAAGGGGGGAAATATGTATTCAAAATAAATTAAAAAAGCAGGGATTAAAATGTTACCTACTCGTTCACTTTCCTCGTCCCTGTCCAGCGTTTCCTCGTCGCTGCTGTTCCCCTCTGGGCCATTCCCTTTGCCCCTCTGCGAGCACTCGCTGTCTTCTTCCCCGGCGCCGAGTTCTTCTTGCCCGCCCTCCGACAGAGTATCGGACGAACTCTCAGAGGCATCTTTCTCCGGCAGGTCCTCCAGTTTCCCCTCCATGCCTTGACGTCCGCCCGTCCGCACGGTATGAATGAATAGCCCCTACTCACTTGCACTGCCTGCAGCCCGGCGGGGAGGGAAGTGAAGGGAGTGCATGTACCCAGGTGCTACACACACACTCCGGGCACATCTGGGGCGATGCTGGAAAGGGGTCGCCCTTTCTCTCCTCTCTCCTTCTCTGCTCTCCTCTCTCCTTCTCTGCTCTCCTCTCTCTCCTTCTCTGCTCTCCTCTCCCCTTCTCTCTCCCTCCTCCTCTCTCTCTCCCTCCTCCCCTCCCCTTCTCTCTCCCCTTCTCCTTCTCTCTCCCCTCCTACTCTTCCCTCTGCTCTCTCTCCTCCTCTTCTCTGCTATCTCTGCTCTCCTCTTCCTCTCTCTGCCCTCCCTTACTCTCTCTCTCCCCTTCCCTCTGCTCTCCCCTTATCTCCCTCTTCTCTCTCTCCCCTCCGCTCTACCCTCCGCTCTCTTCTCTCTCCTCTCTCTTCTCTCTCTCCTCCCCTCCCCTTCCCTACTCTCTTCTCTGCTCTGCTCTCCCCTCCCCTCCTTCTCTCTACACTCTTCCCCCTTCTCTCTTCTCTCCCTCTCTCTCCTCCTCTCCTCTTCTTCTCTCTCCCCTCTGCTCTTCCTCCCCTTCCCTACACTCTTCTCCCCTTCTCTCCTCTCCCCCCCCTTCTCTCCCTCTTCTCTCCTCTCTCTTCTTCTCTCCCGCTCTCCTCCCTAATACCTGCCTGCTGGCGAGAGGAGGTTGCAGCAGCCGGGACTGAACTTTGAGGCAGGCATCTCCAGTCAAAAACCACACACACACACACAGCGCAGCACAAGCACAAGCGCCGGCTGCAGCCTCCCCAGTGCGCGCTCCCGCCTCCCGCGGGCTCGTCCCCGCGCGCTCCCGCGCCCCGTCCCTGCCACTGGCGCGCGCTCCCGTTATGCGCCCTCTCCCGGGCTCGCGTTCCAAACTCCCCCCCTGACAACACTGTTACTCCCTGACAAAGGTGCTGCAGTAACTCAGCGGGACAGGCAGCATCTGTGGAGCGAATTGGACAGGCAACGTGTGTAGGGAGGAACTGCAGACGTTGGTTTACACCAAAGATAGACACAAAATGTTCCTGATGTTGGGGGAGTCCAGAACCATGGGCCACTGTTTAAGGGTCTGAAGAAAGGTTTTGGCCCGAAACGTTGCCTATTTCCTTCGCTCCATAGATGCTGCTGCACCCATAGCACTTTTGTCTGCCACTGTTTAAGAATAAGGCGTAGACCATTTAGAACGGAGATGAGAAAAAACTTCACCCAGAGTGTTGTGAATCTGTGGAATTCTCTGCCTCGTGTTTAGGAAGGAACTGCAGATGCTGCAAAATCGAAGGTGCACAAAAATGCTGGAGAAACTCAGCGGGTGCAGCAGCATCTATGGAGCGAAGGAAATAGGCTCTGCATGCTTTTACAAGAATGTTAGATAGAGCTCTTAAAGATAACGGAGTCAAGGGTACTGATTGTGGATGATCAGCCATGCTCATAATGAATGGTGTTGCTGGCTTGAAGGGCCAAATGGCCCACTCCTGCACCTATTGTCTATATAAAATGCTGGAGTAACTCAGCGGGACAGGCAGCATCTCTGGAGAGAAGGAATGGGTGACGTTTTCGGGTCGAGACCCTTCTGTAGAGGGAATTGGACAGGCAATGTGTGCAGGAAGGAACTGCAGATGCTGGTTTACACCAAAGATAGACACAATATGCTGGAGTAAGTCAGCGAGACAGGCAGCATCTCTGGAGATGAAGGAATGGATGATAATGTTTTATTATTAATGTCTAATGTAATATGTGTCTTCCTAACTGTCACTCTATGTCATGTTGTCACTTGCGGGCGGAGCACCAAGGCAAATTCCTTGTATGTGTATAGTTGGCCAATAAACGTATTCATTCATTCATTCAAGGTAGACAAAAATGTTGGAGAAATTCAGAAGGATGCTTCGCTGCATAGGTGCTCCATAGATGCTGCCTCACCCGCTGAGTTTCTACAGCATTTTTGTCTATCTTTGATTTTCCAGCATCTGCAGTTCCGTCTTAAACATTCATTCATTCATGTGTCCGGTCGAGACTTTTCTTCAGACTGAGAGTCAGGGGAGAGGGAGGCGTAGTGTTATGGAAACACAAATCAAAACTGACGATAATCAAGGAAATGTAGAATTGTCCATTGTTGGCTGAGTGGAGGGTGGCACGTGGTATACAATCAGTAAAATTAATCAGGAGGACAGTGAAACTAGTAGACATGGAAAATCAGGGAATGGACAGCGCTTTAGACAATGGACTATCGACAATAGGTGCAGGCGTAGGCCATTCAGCACTTTGTAGGAAGAAACTGCAGATGCTGGTTTACACTGAAGATAGACACAAAATGTTGGAGTAACTTAGCAGGACAGATAGCATCTCTGGAGAAAAGGAATAGGTGATGTACAGTCAGAACCCTTCTATCGCTTCACAAATTAAAACTTGCCTGATATTTTTATCTTAGCATTTAACTCCTTGCTGGGTCTTTTTGTGCCCAGGTTGGAGTTTAGTTTAGTTTAGTTTAGTTTATTGTCACGTGTACTGAGGTACAGTGAAAAGCTTTTTGTTGCGTGCTAACCAGTCAGCAGAAAGACCTACATGATTACAATTGGACCATTTGCAGTGCATAGATACATGATAAGGGAATAACTATTAGTGCATGGTAAAGCTGGCAAAGTCCAGTCAAGGATAGTCTGAGGGTCATCAATGTGTTAGACGGTAGTTCAGCACTGCTCTCTGGTTATGGTAGGATTATCTTCTTATCGAGTACACATACAAGATTAAAAATTGTTCAGCCAGAGCTGAACATACTTCTTGGCATCTGCACAATGGTGTCTGTCTTGCGTTTCTTGTGCGTGGAGGTGGAAAGATTGGTGGAAACAGGGCCGCGACGTGAATGCTCTTTCCTTCACCCCTATAGCAGGGTAGACGTATAGAAATATAGAAAATAGGTGCAGGAGAAGACCATTCGGCCCTTTGAGCCCATTCAATATGATCATGGTTCATCATCTAAAATCAGTACCCTGTCACGGCTTTTTCCCCATATCCCTTTGTTTACTGTGTATGGTGTTGTTGAGCAGATGGTCATAATCCACTTGCTTTAGTGGTTGCCTCATTTCACTCCATTTAAAAATGCATTTGCTATTTAAAATTCTGAGTCTCATTTCATTGTTTGTTCCTCCTCAGGTGTGTAATGAATTCCATTTCCTGTATGTTTCTGGATCATTTATCAATACAAATCAAGTATTGCAACATTTAAGAAACAGTTAGCCAGGTACATGGATAGGGCAGGTCTGGAGGGATATGGATCAAGCGCAGGCAGGTGGGACCAGTGTAGCTGGAACATGTTGGCCGGTGTGGGCAAGTTGGGTCAAAGGGCCTGTTTCCACGCTGTATCACTCTATGACTCTAAGATCACAGAAGTAAACCAGTCACTAAGCTTGTACAAATGCGATGTAAAAGCAAGGTGTAGAAACAAGGACTGGATCAGTTCTTCAAGGTGTTACAGAGGTTTACATGCGCCTAGTCTAATCTCATCCACTGCATCTGATGTTCCCAATGTGGGCTCCTGTACATCGGCGAGACCAAGCGTGGACACGCCAACCATTTTGCCATACACTTGTGCTCGATCCGCCAAGGCCTACTGGATCTCCCGGTTGTTAACCATTTTAACAAAATATAAAAGTGAAAATAAAATAAAACCGGGCGAAAAAATCAAACTGGGAAGGCGGCTCAACCGTGGCTGACGAGGGAAGTCAAGGACGGCGTTAAAGCCAAGGATATATAAATTGGCCAGAAGAAGCGGCTAACCAGAGGACTGGGAGAAGTTTAGAACTCTGCAGAGGAGGACAAAGGGGTTAATTAAGAGGACGGAAAAAGAGCATGAAAGAAAGCTTGCGGGGAATATAAAAACTCTGTAAAAGTTTCTTTAGGTATGTAAAAATGAAAAGATTAGGGAAGTCGAATGTTGATCCCTTGAGGGCCTGTCCCACTGTAGGAGGTAATTCACGAGTTCTCCCGAGTTTTCCCCTGATTCGAACTCGAAGAATGTCCGTAGGAGTTCGTGGATGTCTTGTAGCGGCTCGTATGAGTAACGGTAGGTACTCAGGAAATCCGGTAAATTCGTGACGTTTTTTCAACACTGTAAAAAATGTCTATGAGTAAAATAATATTCGTGATGAAAGAAAATTGTTACTTTTTACTCGTACGAGCCGCTACGAGACATCCACGAACTCCTACGGACCCGCTACAGACATTCTCCAAGTTCGAATCAGGGGAAAACTCGGGAGAACTCTTGAATTACCTCCTACAGTGGGACTGGCCCTTTACAGTCAGAGACAGGTGAATTTATAATGGGAAACAAGGAAATGGCAGAACAGTTAAACAAGTACTTTGGTTCTGTATTCACTGAGGAAGACACAAACAATCTCCCGTAAATACTAGGGGCCAAGAATCTGGTGAGTGGGAGGAACTGAAAGGAATCCATATTAGTCAGAAAATGATAAATCCCCAGGGCCTGATGGTCTGCATCCCAGAGTACTCAAAGAGGTGGCCCTAAAAATCGTGGATGCATTGGTGATCATTTTTCAATGTTTTCTCGACTCTGGATTAGTTCCCGTGGACGTGGAGAGTAACCAATTTTTAAGAAAGGAGGGAGAGAGAAAACAGGGAATTATAGACCAGTTAGCCCTACATCGGTAGTGGGGAAGATGCTGGAGTCGATTATTAAAGATGTTATAGCAGTGCATTTGGAAAGCAGTGACTGGATCGGTCAAAGTCAGCAAGGATTTATGAAGGGGAAATCATGCTTGACTAATCTTCTGGAATTGTTTGAGGATGTAACAAGTAGAATGGATAAGGGAGAGCCAGTGGATGTGGCGTAACTGGACTTTCAAAAAGCTTTTGACAAGGTCCCACACAAGAGATTAGTGTGCAAAATTAGAGCACATGATATTGGGGGTAGGATATTGACATGGATAGAGAAGTGGTTGGCAGACAGGAAGCAAAGAGTAGGAATTAACAGGTCCTTTTCAGAATGGCAGGAAGTGACTAATAGGCTCGGTGCTGGGACCCCAGTTGTTTAAAATATATATTAACGATTTGGACGAGGGAATTAATCGTAACATCTCTATGTTTGCGGATGACACAGAGCTGGGTGGCAGTGTGAGCTGGAAGGAGGATGCTATGAGGCTGCAGGGTGACTTGGATAGGTTGGGTGAGTGGGCGGATGCATGGCAGATGCAGTATAATGTGGATACATGTGAGGTTACCCACTTTGGTGGCAAGAACAGAAAGGCAGATTATTATCTGAATGGTGTCAGATTAGGAAAAGGGGAGGTGCAATGAGACCTGGGTGTGCTTGTACATCAGTCACTGAAAGTAAGTATGCAGGTGAAGAAAGCCAATGGCATGTTGGCCTTCATTGCGAGAGAATTTGAGTTTAGGAGCAAGGAGGTCCTACTGCAGTGGTACAGGGCCCTGGTGTGACCTCACCGGGAGTATTGTGTGCAATTTTGGTCCCCTAATTTGAGGAAGGACATTATTGCTATTGAGGGAGTGCACCGTACGTTCACCAGGTTAATTCCCGGTAGCTTGCAGCCCAATGATATGAACACCAACATTTTAGGTAACTACATAACCCTTCCTCCCTTTATCCCTGACCCCCACCCCGCTGACCTCAGCCCCACCTGGACTCACACCAATTTCTCCCCTCCACTTACATTCCTTCCTCTAGCTTCACAATTCACAACTCTTCGATCCTTTTGTCTCACACCTTCTTTCTTTTCATCTCTGGCCTTTGTCTAACCATCTTCCGGTCAACCCCAGCCCCCCCCCCCCCCCCCCCCCCCCCCCCCCCCCCCCCCCCCCCCCCCCCCCCCCCGCCTCACCTCATCTGTATCCACCTATGCAGTATAAATATAGATAAATGTGAGGTTATCCACTTTGGCAGCAAAAACAAGGGGGCAGATTATTATCACAATGGGGTTAGGTTAGGTAAGGGGGAGGTGCAGCGAGACCTGGGCCTCCTTGTACACCAGTTACTGAAAGTTGGCGTGCAGGTACAGCAGGCTGTGAAGAAAGCTAATGGAATGTTGGCCTTCATCACAAGAGGATCTCAGTATAAGAGTAAAGAGATTCTTTTACAGTTGCACAGGGCTCTGGTGAGACCACATCTGAAGTATTGTGTACAGTTTTGGTCTCCTAATTTGAGGAAGGACATCCTTGTGATTGAGGCAGTGCAGTGTAGGTTCACCAGATTGATCCCTTGGATGGCGGGACTGTCATATGAGGAACGATTGAAAAAACTAGGCTTGTATTCACTGGAGTTTAGAAGGATGAGGGGGGTCTTATAGAAACATATAAAATTATAAATGGACTGGACAAGCTAGATGCAGGAAAAATGTTCCCAATGTTGGGCGAGTCCTGAACCAGGGGCCACAGTCTTAGAATAAATGGGAGGCCAATTAAGACTGAGGTGAGAAAAACCTTTTTCACCCAGAGAATTGTGAATTTATGGAATTCCCTGCCACAGAGGGCAGTGGAGGCCAAATCACTTGATGGATTTAAGAGAGTTAGATAGATCTCTAGGGGCTAGTGGAATCAAGGGATAGGGGGACAAGGCAGGCACGGGTTATTGATAGGGGACGATCAGCCATGATCATGGTGAATGGCGGTGAATGGCTTGAAGGGCCAGATGGCCTCCTCCTGCACCTATTTTCCAAGTTTCTATGTTTCTATGACCTAAGAGAGACACCAAATGCAGGAGTAACTCAGCAGATCAGGCAGCATATCTGGAGAAAAGGAATAGGTGGCGTTTCAGGTCAGAACCCTTCTTCAGACTGAGATAGTCCAGCACTCTAACGTTCTATGTCAAAGCAATCCAGCTAGTTCATACCCTCTCCTCACATCCTGCAACTTCTTTCCTTTCAGATACTCATCAGGAAGGCTGGCTCCGTCCTGAGGGTGGAGTTGGATTCATGGGAGGTTGGTCTTGGAGAGGAGGATTCTCCTCAAACTGCGGAGCACCCTGGACAATACAGCTCACCCCCTCAATGACACACTGGTCAACCTGAGGAGCACCTTCAGCAACAGACTGGTTCCACCAAGATGCAGCACAGAACACCACAGGAAATCCATCTACACTGTGGCTGTCAAACTTTGTGCAGATTGTGCTTCCTCAGCTGCCATGAATAAAAGGACGTAACTTTAGCAGGTATGTTACAAAACTTACCTTCAGCGGTGCTGCTGTTCTGTCACTGGTCGTGTGCGCGACTTTGGTACCTTTGAGGGGGGGGGGGGGGGGGGGTGCGGGGTTAAAATGTGTTTTTTTCTCCTGCCGTTTTATTTTCTCGGGGTGCTAGCTAATGCTGAAGAATTGTTCCGACTGCTGGTCTGTGATTTTTTTATTTTAAATCGCTGGACAATTTCAGCACTGGAGTAAAATGAAAATCCGTTTCTAATGCCATGAACGCTAACAACGGGGATGGATTTCAGGTACGGGACAGCGAAAGGAAAGCCTTTTATTTTACATATAAACGTGCTTCTTAGGATGACCTTAATCCACAATTTACGTTGCGAAAAGGTGACTTAGCCCCCATACGAACCAGCCGTGTTTTGCTTGCCGATATGGGGTTTAAATTCACTGCAACCGCATCGTTCCAATCGATCGCGTTCCACAAAATCCCACTCGCAAGATGATTTAAATGGCCATTAATTTACGGGAAGTAAACACTAAATTCCTTCCATTTGGCCTATAAATTCATGACAATGAGAATTAAAAAATCATGTATATTGTGAATTCTAGTGTGAATTTTATTTGGACACAGGCTATTTAAAAATGTTAATCTTTTCTTAAGAAATGGATAGGTGTTTAGATCTAGTAATAGAATTTTGTAATTAGTTACAATTGGGTAACTAACTTATTATATGCTTTAATTTCAGGTCATCCAAGTAAGATTCCTATTTGTTTCAGAATGCTTTAATATATAATAACTGAAAATTTCTTTCAGTTCTCTTAATTTTTAAGAAAGTTATGGCTTTTGACTGTCCTCGATCACAGCTGAAATTTATCTGAGGAACCGTCATCAGATATACATATTATACATATTATAACATCGTGCGAGTATGAAGAAGGCTGATTAGTGTTGATCCTAGGATAATAAAGAGTATATTAGGGAACAGAATAGGAATAGAGATACAGTGATCGATCAGAATATAATTTGAATAGGGATAGTATTGCAGAATTACAGTGAATGTATGGGAAAACATGGGTGCATGATGGTAACTTGCTTTGTCCCAAGTTTTTCAGGAATTTTAAGTTTGAGGTTCAACTATGGAAAGTGATGGAAGAATAGGCAGCAATACGGATGGAGGGAATTCTCTTCCACGAAAACTCGGGAGGTGAAGACTTATCTGACGGAAATTGTGAAGTTATTCCCATGAAAACTCTGGACACTTGGCAAGATTCTGGGAAGAAACATCATCATCTTGTGTTGCTGATAGATGGGAAATGTAATGGACACACTTATGTATATCTGGTTAGCTGATTATTGAACTATAAACGGTGGGTTATCATATATGATAAAAAGGAAGGAATTTTAATCTTGGCCAAATTGGAGAGTAGGACTTTAAAATGGGGTAAAAGCTTCAGGGCTGCTGGGAGATTTGGTCAATTTGGAATTGCTCTCTGCAGAACTGGGACAAGCTGCGGAGTGGTGCCAGTGTGTCTAGAACCTAGATACAAATTGCAAAAAAAGAATAAGAACATCTGCAGTCCTTGTCAATTAGATGCAAAATGCGTAGAATGGATTGTATTGAATACAATGTATTGGGCTCCTGTATTATTGGGTTAGGGAAATGTCTGTTATGTACGGGGTTAATCAATATCTTTAATTGGATTGTTCAGAGACAACCCCCATGTAGTTCGGCCCCTCGAGGTCCTGGGACCTATAAAAGTCCGCTACCACGAGACCCAGCATCGATCATATGGGAAAGCGCTTGGGACTCCGTGACCTTCTGGAGTGTCTCTGTTTGAGCTAGGCCAAGAGGGCTAGAACAGGCAGACACGAGGATCGAACCCGCAGTGGGACAGGTA
This sequence comes from Leucoraja erinaceus, assembly GCF_028641065.1. NCBI lineage: Eukaryota > Metazoa > Chordata > Chondrichthyes > Rajiformes > Rajidae > Leucoraja > Leucoraja erinaceus. Next base: position 6,896,748 of record NC_073379.1, read on the forward strand.
CAGTAGTTGAACTGTAATTGTGTTTTGTCAAAATACAGAGTAGTTGTTTCAAGTGCTTGATTCAGTGATTTTTGATGGAAACCAGACTGGGGGGAAGCTTAGAACAAGCAATTTACAGTCCCAGCTTCAACTACCTCATCTGGCAGCTTGTTCCGTACACCCACCACCCTTTGTGTGTTAAAGTTACCCCTCGGATACATATTAAATCTTTTCCCCTTCACCTTGAACCTATGTCCTCTGGTCCTCAATTCCCCTACTCTGGGCAAAAGATCTACCCGATCTATTCCTCTCATGATTTTATACACCTCTCTAAGATCACCCCTCATCCTCCTGCGCTCCAAGGAATAGAGACCCAGCCTGCTCAACCTCTCCCTCTAGCTCACACCCTCCAGTTCTGGCAACATCCTCGTAAATCTTTTCTGAACCCTTTCAAGCTTAACAATATCTTTCCTATAACATGTTGCCCAGAACTGAACACAATATTCTAAATGCGGTCTCACCGACATCTTATACAACTGCAACGTGACCCTCCCAATGGATTAGCATATTAGTACATTTAATATATAATTCCCTAGCTTGGTCACTTTCTTGACAAATATGTTAACACTTCATGCCTTGCAAACACACCTCTGATCAAATAACTTTTCAGGAGAGTTTTTTTTTTGCAGATTTACAGCAATATAAACACAGAACATTTAAAAACATAAACTTGGCAGATTATAAAAAAGAACTGTTCATCACATGGTTCCCTTCCAAATGACCATAACCCGTTTTGTTTCATACTGTTCCAATATATCCATGCCTTTAATAATATTACCATTTGCACATCTGCACTATCCTCTACATTGGAGACCCTCCAATCTTTAATTACGCATCACTGGACTTTATCTTGCACTAAACGCTATCCTCTTCATCCTGTTTAAGAAAGAACTGCAGATGCTGGAAAAATCGAAGGTGGACAAAAATGCTGGAGAAACTCAGCGGGTGAGTTTCCCCATATTCCTTCGCTCCATAGATGCTGCCTCACCGGCTGAGTTTCTCCAGCAGTTTCGTCTACCTTCCCCTTCATCCAGTATCTGTACACTTGATTGTAATCATGTATGGTCTTTCCGCTGACTGGTTAGCACGCAACAAAAAGCTTTTCGCTGTACCTCGGTGCACGTGACCATAGACTGAACTGAACTAAGCAAACTTGATTCACCCACATTTAGTATTCCCATTCTTTCTCCTCTGTATTCCGGCGTAATTCAATGGGCTGAATCAAGGCGCTCATGTTATGTAGGTATGTTACAAACTTACCTTCAGCGGCGCTGCAGTTCTGCCACTGGCCCGTGTGCGCAACTTTGGCGCCTTTGAGGGGGGGGGGGGGGGCGGTGTTAAAATGCCGTTTACTCCTGCCTGTCGAAGTCGATCTTTGTCAGGCTGTTTAGCTGCTGAAGAATAATCGATCCGACTTGCGTTTTATCAAGTTTTTTAAAAACATCGCTGGAGGATTTAATTTAATTGCTGGAGGAAAATAAAAATCGAGTTCTAAAGCCGTCAACGCCAACAACAGGACGGATCTCACGTACGGGACAGAGCAAGCCGTTTATTTTTACATATAAACGTGCTTCTTAGGATTACTTTAATCCAAATTTTACGTAGCGAAAAGGTGATTTAGGCCCCATACGAACCGGCCGTGTTTTTCCTGCTGATATGGGGTTTAAAATTCACCGCAAACCGCAACGTTCCAAATGATCGCGTTCCACAAAATCCCACTCGCAAGATGATTTAAATGGCCATAAAATTACGGGAATTAAACACTAAATTCCTTCCATTTGACCTATAAATTCATGACAATGAGATTTAAAAATCATGTTATATTGTGAATTCTTGTGTGAATGTTATTTGGACACAGGCTATTTAAAAATGTTAACCTGTTCTTAAGAAATGAATAGATGTTTAGATCTAGTAATGAATTTTGTGATTAGCTACAATTAGGTAACTAACTAATTATATGCTTTAATTTCAGGTCGTCCAAGTAAGATTGTTTAATATTTGTTTCAGAATGCTTCAATCTATAATAACTGAAAATTTCATTCAGTTCTCTTAATTTTTAAGAAAGTTATGGACTTTTGACTGTCCTTGATCACAACTTTTGAGTTAAGTCAATAGAAAAGCAATAGGGAACAAGATGCTAATTTTACTTCGGAGTCACGTGAGTGACTACGTGAAGAACCCGTCCAGCATGCATGTGCGACATGAGCGTTCACGCAGATGCAACAGCGACGAATGGGAGCACGGGCGCTGCCGCTACAAGCTTGAAAGAATGGACCGTTAGGTAAGTACTTACCCACAGGTTTGAATGTACAACTTTGCTCCTCTTTGTTGCTCCAGGGGAAACTGGAGCAAAGCAGCACTGAGGGAAACGGCCCCCGTACGACTCCAGGGAAGGAGCGTTCCGTCAGTGGAGGGAGGAGAGGCGGCACTTGGGCCGCACACGCTGCGGTCCACAGTCGGGGTACTGAGCCGATGCCCAGTCCGCTAACAGCTGTCTGACCAACAGCAGCGGACTGGAGGGAAATCCAAAAACCGGCGGGCAATCCCTGCATACACCCGACAAGGAGACTCGCCGCCCGAGAAACGGCAGAAATGCCGCCCAAAAATGGCAAAGGGCCTCTAGAGCAAAGTCAGCAACCAAACCTCGGGCTGGAGACAGACACGGAAGATGGAACTGGCACTTCAAACTACCGCCCTGGGGCAAGCTCGCCAAGGGAGCATAACACTCCCGCTCCAGTGCACTAACAGCACTGGCCATCTCCCTCATCAGAGGGATCGATGGCGACCAGGGCTGGGCTGGTCAAGAAGAGGGGTCACTGGCTGAACAACATCGGGAGTATGCTTGAGGTACAGGATCAGGAAGAGCTGCTGGGTGTGAGATACCACTACGTGGCTACACCACGAGCGAGATGGCCCTTTCAGTCTAAACTGACGGCCAGCTTACTACCTGTCTTTCCAAAAAACCTCTCCAAGACAGGTAGTCATGAGGCGTTGGATTTTATCACGCCTCCCCAAAATTGCATTTACTCAAAGTGCCTACCATTATTGGGGGTACATTGAGCAGGGCATTTAAAAACCCAAATATCTTAAATTGCATTTGATACCCCTGACGTCAGCTATCATTTTCGCATGTTCATTCCAGAGGGGCAGGGTAGTATGGCAAAACACCTGACCCTACTGTTCAACACAGTATGCGATCCGCAACTTCTCGAAGGAAGTCATAAAACCTGCCCTCAACCTAAAAAATTCACAGGACTGTGAGAACGCCGACCTCACAACCACAGATCCTGCTATCTGGCAAAGTTACCAAACCAAGCCTAAAAACTGGACGAAGTGTCCAAGATATTCGGCATCATGAGGGCAGGGCCTGGAATGAGCAAACCACACAAAACCAGACAGCAGTACCTCCACGCGTCCACCAGTAGGCGTCTACTTAATGGTACTGGTGAAAGCTCGGGGCCCGCATGCCAGCCCCCGTAAGCCTTTTCAGGCCAGGGTCCAGAGCGGGCCCCATGGAAAATGCGCCACCCCCCAACAACACCATCCCTACAGACAAGGAACCAGAAACCGAAGAAATGAACACACCACTAAATAACAGTGAAGGCAGATAAGTATGGTTCCTACCATCACATAAAAGGTGAAGGGTTTGTACTAACAGGGGGGGGGGGGGAATCACACCTGGGTTGGAAGCATGAAGAACTATCACACTTGGTAGTTATATACCAAAAGTATTCAAGGATAAAAATTAAATTAAGAAACTTGCCACCAGTTCAGCATGCACCCCAAAGGGGTTTACCCTCCCACTAAAAAAGAACATGAGGGACTAGCTAACTTTAGAAGATATACAAAGGGGTCATAAAGAAGTCTAATATGAACCTTTGGTACCAAAAAACCCAAAGATGGTGAATGTCACACCATCATTGACTTAACCACTTGAATATTTTCACCAGGTATACACACTTTATGGAAACTTGTAACTGCTAACCGTGGATTTCCTAGGATACTTTATGGTAGACATCGACTTAAAAGATGCATACTATTCAGTACCCATTCATAAAAGATCTTCGGAGATACCACAATTTACCTGGATGAGGTAACTATGGCAGTATAAATTATTGACAATGGCTAATATGAGCCAAAACTGTTTCCAGATATTCAAACCAGCCCTGACACTATTAAGGAACATATCGTCATGGCATGTCTCTATGACATTAACGACAGACAAATCCATGGAAATAGCTAAATCAGCAGCATTAGCTACTAAAACTTATTTAGCCCGGGCTCTGTCATACTATCCAGATAAATCTACGTTGACACCATCCACAACTATTGACTATCTGGTATTCAATTAACTCTATCCACTTATCTATAACATTGCCAAAAGGAGAGTCAGTGTATGGCACAACCTGTAACAATTAATGGGAACAATCAACCAACCATTCAACAAATTGGCAAGAGTAATTGGGAATTAGTAGCAGCATTACCAGCTACTTAACTTGAACCTTTCCATTAGAGCTAAGGTGCCAGTGTTTAAACAAAATAACCCATACCCAGAACAGGTGGTAAATGGACTAATCTGGAGTTGTCATCACTACAGACACTGGGCATAAAACCTAGTTGGAAATATTGAGTACGTTCTATGGGTAAAAGCATATTGTTCAATAGTGCACCATTTTGCATGTTCGTTTATAAATTAACAACATCACAGTGGTGGCATATACCAAACCACTTGGGCGGAATAAAATCGATATGTGACAATTTATTTAACAATTGGTAACCGTATGTCGTCAGACATATTTGACCATCAGCAACTTACCTACCAGGTGAGCTAAATACTGTAAACAGACATATTAAACCAAAGTATTTGCTGAAATTACAAAGCAATATGGAACACCAGATATCGATTTCCTTGTATTCCAATTGAATCACCATGTACCGATGTATGTCGCATGAAACCAGACCTTGAGGCAGCGGCAATGGATACATTCCCGCTGAACTGGGGGGGGGGGAATCTAATCTCTATGTTCTCCCCTTTTCTACCTCATCAGTCAGGTACTACGGCCTCATCAGTCGGGTACTACGCAAAATACAGATGGACTCTGCTTCAGTAGCCCAGACTTATCAACTCACCCAGTATCAGGCATAAGCCACCCATTCCACGATAAATTAAACTACTGGGTTGCAGATTTGAAAAGACCACTGCTGGGCCTGGGTTGCAGAATTGGGAAGACCACTGCCGGGCCTGGGCTTGTCGGACAGCAGTATCGACACGATGACAGCATCCCATCGCATATCCACAAGGGAGCATACTTGGCAAACATCAAGAAGTGGGAAGATACTGTTCAAATACAGGAACTACATATTCAACTACAACAAAACCTGTACTGGAGTTCCTGGCAGGTCTTCACCACAATGAAGGACTCAGCTACAGCGCCATTAATACAGCTATAAGTGCTCTGTCAGCCAACTTAATTCAGGCACCAGGAAAACAGGCCATAGGGTACCACCCACTGGTGATCAAATTCAGGAGAGGCATATTCACCTCTAATCCCCCAGACCTAGGTACACCCAAATCTGGGATGTCAGTGTGGTCCTGACGTACCTTAGGGGATGGTCACCAGCCAGGTCCCTCACCCTGGAACAGCCCACCCTGAAGACGGTCATGCTGATGGATGGCCTTGTCTCGGCACATAGAGTCCAGTTCCTCCATCTACTACGATTGGACAATATGGTTATAACACCAGACCGTGTCACATTTACCATTCAGGGGCTGGTCAAACAGAGCAGACCAGGAACATCAGGTCCAGTCATGGAATTCCGGGCTTACCCACCTGAACCACGGTTATGTGTCATGACCCACTTATTGAACTACATCGACACAATAAGAAATCCCAGAGGGAGAGAAAAAGCCTTATGGGTCAGCCACAAGAAACCTCATGGTCGGGTGACGAGCCAAACTATCTCAAGTGGCTCAAGCAGGTACTGGGAGTTGCTGGAGTAAATACTAACGTGTATAAATCTTACTCCACCAGGGCAGCATCCACATCAGTGACTAAGAGGATAGCCGTGCCTACGGACCACATCCTGGCTACAGTGGGGTGGTCTAGGGAGTATACGTTCCAAACTTTTATAATAAACCGCTGGCAGAACCTGTATCGTTTGTAGAAAAAGTATTAGAATCTGCAAAAAATATATAATTTAAGCCCGGGGGAGCATTTTGGTCTTGTTATTGTTAATAACACCATTATTGTTTTACAAACAGATTCATGGTTGATTACGATAACATACTTCCTCCCTCGAATGACTTCGGCAGCGAGTGAAGTATGAACTGTTACACGGTTTGAAATCACAGAGCTTTAAAATCTTCACGTAGTCACTCACGTGACTCCGAAGTAAAAATATTTTATGAGGAGTTACGATGAGGGATTACGTGCCCTCCGCTCCCACCCTCAATTATAGAGATCAACTGGTATTTAAGTTCTCCTTTCTTTACTATGTTTGCTTCAATAACTGTGTCTATCTGTGATTCCACACCGCTGCTTTGAAGTATGTCGCACATGCGTGCTGGACGGGTTCTTCACGTAATCCCTCATCGTAACTCCTCATAAAATACAGATCAAACTTCGAACTGGTAAGTTCTCTTTTAATCTTACCATTTCCGAGTATGAAAATGGCCATAACATTTTTAATACTGAAGATATAAAAGTCAATTAGGTGTCAAATTAAACTTCTTTTTATGCTTTATCTGATGGGATAAATTACAGACTTGATTTTTCAAATCTCATAATTTTGTAACATTGCTATGTTATGTGGAACTTGTTGGTTCCACAGCCATGTCTAGGTAACTTTCGATACTGTGGTTAGAGGCATTGATGTCTCAGGAAACCACATAATCCACATTATTTATCTACTTCCCCAGCCGCTAAATGAGAGAAGGCTATTTCAGAAAGAAAAGTTAAGCTTGTCTTTTCTCTGTGTTCAGTTTCATGATGTTGCACACTATTCTTTGAATTTGCAGGTGTCAACTGTTGTTCAGTGGTTACATTTCCACCAATGGATCGGATTCAGGTTCCACTGAGGAACCTCGGCAGGAAACCAAGGGGCAAGTTACGAGAGAAGGAAGACAGACACGAGACGCTGGAGTAACTCAGCAGATCAGGCAGCATCGCTGGATACTGAGAGCCAGGGGAAAGGGAAAGTAGAGATATAGACAGTGATACAGAGAGATATGGAACGAATGAATGGAAGATATGGAATAAAGTAACGATGATCACGGAAACAGGCCATTGTTAGGCTGAGTCGGGAAGCTCCAACGACGCAGAGTCTCAATCAGCCCCGACGCGGGGTTTGATCGCCCGGTGCGGGGGAGCTGACATCCCCCCGATGCAGGAACTGATCGCCCTGATGTGGAGGGCCAAAACGCCGCCTGCTATGGGAGTCAAGATCGTCCCATCAACAGAGGGCTCAAGGTCCCCCACCACGGGAGTCCTAAGGGACGAGATTTGAACGTTTTTTCACCTTCCATCACAGTGGGGAATGTGGAGGGGTCGCTGTGGTGGATGTTTATGTTAAAATGTATTTTGTGTGTTCCGTTGCTTTTTATCGGTATGACTGACTTGGCAAATGAAATTCCTCGTATGTTGCAAAACGTACTTGGCTAATAAAGTATTGTGACTGTGATTGTGATTGATTGAAACGAGTTACAGACACACAGTGAGGAGGTGTTTGGAGATTCACTGTGATGGATGTTTGTGTGGAATTGTGTTAATTGTGTGTTTTGTTTTTTTGACAATGTTTAAATGACAATAACCGGCATTCTATTCTATTCTATTACTCCAGCACTTTGTGTTTTACACAACTCAACAAGACGACCTTGAAACCAGCACAACGATTGGGGTGGGGGAGGCACGGAGCAAGAGAGGGGGTGCAAGGGTTACTGGAAGTTAGCAAAATCAATACTCATACCACTGGATTGTAAGCAGCCCCCTGCAATTCCTAACCAGCCCTAACCTACCCTTGACAGCGGCACGGTGGCACGGCTTGTAGAGCAGCTGCCTCACAGCGCCAGTGACCCGGGTTCATCCTGACCTTGGCTGCTGTCTGTGTGGAGTTTGCCCGTTCTCCCTCCAACCACATAGTTTTCGTCTACATGCTCCGGTTTCCTCCCGCATCCCAAAGTCGTGCGGGTTTTTAGGTTAATTGGCCTCTGTAAAAAAAATAGCCAAACAGTATGTAGTGAGTGGGTATGAAACTAGAATAACACAGAACGAGTCTAAATTGATGGTCAACGGACACAGTGGGTCGAAGGGCCACTGTTTCCATGCTGTATCTCTAAACTAAACGAAAGTTCAGTCTATAAAGCTATTGTCAATTTCCAGAGAAAATTAAGTTGTGTAGTTGTCTGGAGTAATAGAATAGAATAGAATAGAATGCCGGTTATTGTCATTTAAACATACAAGGCTCAAGCGAAATTATGGCCCTGCGGTCATAACAGCAAAAAAAACAAAACACACAATTAACACAATTCCACACAAACATCCATCACAGTGAATCTCCAAACACCTCCTCACTGTGATGGAAGGCAAAGTCTTATCTCTTCCCTGTTTTCTGTTCTTTATTCTCCTTCTCCCGCAGTCAAGCTGCATCGAGCTGATCGAGGCTTTTGATGTTGGAGCCCCCGGCGGGCGATGGTTAGTCCCGCAGCCGTTTAAGCCATGTCGGGCGATGTAAGGCCCCATCCGGGTCAGGCAGCAACTCAGCGGATCAGGCAGCATGGCCAGCGAACATGGACCACGCGATGTTTCAAGTCGGGACCCTTCTTCGGACTGTTGTAGTAGGGGGGGGGGGGGGGGGGGAGAAAGCTTTCTTTCTCTTGAATGAGCCGGAAAACAGATCCTGACCTGAAACTTCATCTGTCCATTCCCTTCACAGGTGCTGCCTGACCCATGGAGTTGCTCCAGTGCTTTGCTCAAGATTCCAGCATCTGCAGTTCCTCGTTTCTCCTTGAAGATGTGCAATAAATATTGCCTTGCTTATAATCGCCGGGGACCTGGGACAGATAATGAAAACATTCTTTTGACAGCTAGATCAAATATCTACATCCTCCCAAAAAGCAGATAAAATATCCAGTGTTCAAGAAGGAACTGCAGATGCTGGAAAATCGAAGGTACACAAAAATGGGGATGGGAGGATGGGAGGAGACAGCTCGAGGGTTAAGGGAGGGGAGGAGACAACAAGGGTTAGCAAAATTGGGAGAATTCAATGTTCATGCCATCCGGACGCAAGCAACCCAGGCGGAATATCAGGTGCTGTGTTCATCCAGTGTTTGGCATTTTCTTTCCTCTAATGAGGTTTATCATGTGTGGGTAGACAAAAATGCTGGAGAAACTCAGCGGGTGAGGCAGCATCTATGGAGAAAAGGAATAGGTGACGTTTTGGGTCTCGACCCGAAATGTCACCTATTCCTTCACTCCATAGATGCTGCCTCACCCGCTGAGTTTCCCCAACATTTTTGTCTACTTTCGATTTTTCCAGCATCTGCAGTTGTTTCTTAAACATTTATCATGTGCGGAACATTTTAACTCGAGTAAAACACAATGTCCCAGAGGAACTCCTCAGGTCAGGCTACATCTGTGGAGATAACGTACAGGCAACATTTTGGGTCAGCAACTATTTTTCAGTTTGATTCGGAAAAAAATAACGTTTTCTCTCACCTTACTACAACCAGTGTAAAAAAATGGTCATGAGATGAAACGTTGCCTTCCCATGTCTTCTTGGGATGCTTCCTGACCCGCTGAGTTACTCCAGCAGTTTGTGGTTTACACCTCTTAATTTTCTGCAGGATATTACGAATTCAGGGCTGCCAACTCTCACGCTTTGAGCGTGAGACTCACTCATTAAAGCAAATTCTCACGCCCTCACACGTTCTCACGTTGTCTTCAGTCCCTGCACAGATTGTCTCTTTTGCGCCACATCAGAGCGATCTGTGCGGTCTGTGGAAGAACGTCAGTTGGCAGCTGTGAGTGACGTCGCATTTGTGACATTGCAGTATAATGTGGATAAATGTGAGGTTATCCATTTTGGTGGCAAAAACGGGAAAGCAGACTATTATCTAAATGGTGGCCGATTGGGAAAGGGGGAGATGCAGCGAGACCTGGGTGTCATGGTACACCAGTCATTGAAGGCAGGCATGCAGGTGCAGCAGGCAGCAAAGAAAGCGAATGGTATGTTAGCTTTCATAGCAAAAGGATTTGAGTATAGGAGCAGGGAGGTTCTACTGCAGTTGTACAGGGTCTTGGTGAGACCACACTTGGAGTATTGCGTACAGTTTTGGTCTCCAAATCTGAGGAAGGACATTATTGCCATAGAGGGAGTGCAGAGAAGGTTCACCAGACTGATTCCTGGGATGTCAGGACTGCCTTATGAAGAAAGACTGGATAGACTTGGTTTATACTCTCTAGAATATAGGAGATTGAGAGGGGATCTTATAGAAACTTACAAAATTCTTAAGGGGTTGGACAGGCTAGATGCAGGAAGATTGTTCCCGATGTTGGGGAAGTCCAGGACAAGGGGTCACAGCTTAAGGATAAGGGGGAAATCTTTTAAACCGAGATGAGAAGAACTTTTTTCACAGAGAGAGTGGTGAATCTCTGGAACTCTCTGCCACAGAGGGTAGTTGAGGCCAGTTCATTGGCTATATTTAAGAGGGAGTTAGATGTGGCCCTTCTGGCTAAGGGGATCAGAGGGTATGGAGAGAAGGCAGGTATGGGATACTGAGTTGGATGATCAGCTATGATCATATTGAATGACGGTGCAGGCTCGAAGGGCCGAATGGCCTACTCCTGCACCTAATTTCTATGTTACTATGTTTCTATATTTCTTCTCTTCTCTTCTTTCTTGGTTGGATGTGCAGCCGCCGACAACATGAAGCAGCCGGAGATAGAACTAACCAGGAGAATCGGTTGTAAAACATGGGGGGGGGGTCACAATGAGGCCAAACATCTAGAACAGGGTTCGACCCCCCACCTCCAGGTCGCTACTCTCCCTCGCAACTTCTCACTCAACTCTCACCCAATGTTGGCAGCCCTGTGAATTGACAATAGTATACTTGGTAAAGAGCACAAATGAATATCTCCGTGTGCAATGACAGAAATTGATAATAATTTGGAGCTGTCTATTAGTCATAGTTTAGTTTAGTTTATAGAGTGATACAGTGTGGATGGAAATAGGCCCTTCGGCCCAACTTGCCCACACCGGCCAACCGGTGGGACTAGTGTACCCAGCTACCCTAGTCCCACCTGTCTGCGCTTGGTCCATATCCCTCCAACCTGTCCTATCCATGTACCTGTCTAACTGTTTCTTAAACGATGGGATAGTCCCAGCCTCAACTATCTCCTCTGGCAGCTTGTTCCATACACCCACCACCCTTTGTGTGAAAAAGTTACCTCTCGGATTCCTATTAAATCTTTTCCCCTTCACCTTGAACCTATGTCCTCTGGTCCTCGATTCCTTTACTCTGGACAAGAGACTCCTGTGCATCTACCCGATCTATACCTCTCATGATTTTGTATATTGAAAAGATTTAGTTTAGTTTAGTTTAGTTTAGTTTAGAGAAACAGCGTAGAAACCGGCCCTACATCCCATTGAATCCAGGCTAACCAGCCATCACCCGCAAACTAGTTCTACCCTACACACTGCAGAATCCAACTAACCAACAAACCTATGCATCTTTGGAATCTGGGAGGGAACTGGACCACCCGGAGAAAATCCAAATGGTCACTGCGGGAACGTGCAAACTCCGTACAGACAGCACCTAGTAAGTTAGTTTTGTTTATTTGTCACGTGTACTGAGGAACATTGAAAAGTTTTTGTTGCGTGCTAACCAGTCAGCGGAAAGACAATACACGATTACAATCGAGCCATCCACAGTGTACATGATACATGTACAATGATAGAGGGAATAACGTTTAGTTCAGGGTAAAGTCCGATTAAAGATAGTCCGAGAATCTTCAAATGAGGTAGATGGTAGATCAGGATTGTGGTCAATTTGTTTGTGATCAAATGGTTTAGTTGCCCGATAACAGCTGGGAAGAAACTGTCCCTGTAGTCAGGAACGAAGCAGGCTCTCTGGCGCTGTAAGACAGCAACTGTACCGCTGTGTCACATTGCCGCCCTATATGAGCAGTGCATGAAGGGACATCGATTGGTATCACTTTGGGAACTGACATCTCGCTCGCAGTTTTGCTCTATTTCAGGTCTTCATAGCCGGCTCCACGTTGAAAGACTGCGACCTCTGGTTCTCGACTCTCCCACTAGTCCTCTCCACACCCACTCTATCCAAGCCTTTCACCATTCGGTAAATTTCAATGAGGTTCCCCCCTCGTCCTTAACTCCAGCGAGTACAGGCCCAGTGTTGACAGATGCTCATCATGCTGTATGCTAACACAACCCAAGTACCTTTTCCCGATGTGTTGAGTCATCTGTAGAAACCATTTTGTTTAGTTCATTTTAGTCTTAGTTAGAGATACAGAGCGGAAACGAGCCCTTCAGGTCTGCGACGTCCAGCGATCCCCGCACACTAATGGGCCTGTCCCACTTACGCGACTTTTTCGGCGACTGCCGGTACCCGTCATAGGTCGCCGAACATTTTCAACGTGGAAAATCCAGCGTTGACCAGAAAGATGCTACGACTCTTTGGGCGACTGAGGAGACGACTCACCACCATACAGGCGACACCCTGGGGACATGTCGTGGGGTGAGGCCTGTATGGTCGTGAGTAGTCACCCAAAGAGTCGTACCTTGTTCTGGTCGCCGCTGGATTTTCGACATGTTGAACATTTTCGGAGACCTACTGTGACGGGTGCCGGCAAGTCTCCGACAAAAATCGCGTAAATGGGACAGGCCCTGAACACTATCCTACACTGGGGACAGATTTATACATTTCTGTACATCTCTCCACATTTGTAGGGAACCACAAGCTGGGGTCATGAGCGGACATCTCTCAGAGAAGGAAGGAACGAGCTGCCAAAAACGGAAGAGTAAGTGCACTAGGGCTCTCAATAGGATTTAGTGACCTGGAAATTGCTTTGTGGAGTGGATTTTTGTGCAGGAAACAAAGCAATTGAATTTACGACTCCTTTGATAAATGATAAACACATTTAGTTTGTCTGTACATGGGTCATGCAGCAGGCTAAATCTGTTCCAGACTCTGTAGGCATCTGATGAACAGAGACTACTAGTGTGTGGGATGATGTTAAATGGTGTGAACCATGCGTGAATGTTGCTTGAACAACGTTTGTGTGTGCATCGGGAGCTCAATGCAATGCAAGTGTGAACAAGGCAGATACTAAAGGGCCTGTCCCACTTGGGCCGTCGTTTACGCGACAGGCCGGTAGTGACAGACGTGCGATGGTCGCGCACGTCATCATGCGTCCGCACAGCCATCTGGAGCGCGTGACATCATTTGAAGATAGACACCAAATGAAGGAGTAACTCAGCGGGACCGGCAGCATCTCTGGAGAGAAGGAATGGGTGATGTTTCGGGTCAAGACTCTTCTTCAATCTTGGCCCCGCTCTGGGAGTAGGAGTGGGGGCGTATCCGGATCCGCAACGGCCGCGAGCTCGGCGATCGCTTGCCCGCTTCTGCTGCTGTTGGAGGCGAGACGTTGCGCCGTGCCAGGGTGTCCCACTTGGCCGTCATTTATGCGACAGATCAGTGGCGCGCGAAATCCTGGAGCGCTGTACAATACCGCGCGCAACTCCACATTCCTCTACGACACTCCATGCGCCCGTCCCCCGCTACCCACACGCTACCCACATGCTACCCACACGCCACCGACACACTACCAGGTCACGTAAATGGCCCGCAAATGATGGCCAAGTGGGACAGGCCCTTTTTAGAAATGGTTCAGCTTATTGTCAGGTGTACTGAGGTACAGTGAAAAGCCTTTGTTGCGTGCTAACCAGTCAGTGGAAAGACAATACATGATTACAATCGAGCCATCAACAGTGTACATGACCTTGCAACCAGAAAGCAAAATATTTGGTAGACTCAAAATGTTGTAGTAACTCAGCGGGTGAGGCAGCATCTATGGAGAGAAGGAATGGGTGACGTTTCGGGTCGAGGCCCTTGTTCAGACCAGTCTTGGCAACAGCTCAATCCCAGATCGCAAGGAATTACAGAGAATTGTGGATGCAGCCCAGACCAGCACACAAACATCGTTCCTTTCGGTGACTCATGGATGGAATGGCCAAACATCCTTCCAAATATTTCAAGAGGGCTTGTATACAAAAACAGGGATGTAACACTGAGGCTCTACAAGGCGCCGGTCAGGCCGCATTTGGAATATTGCGAGCAATTTTGGGCACCAATTCTGAGGAAGGATGTGCTGGCTCTGGGGAGGGTCCAGAGGAGGTTTACAAGAATGATCCCAGCAATAAGCACGTTAACCTATGATGAGCGCTTGTCGGCACTGGGCCTGTATTCACTGGAGTTTGGAAGAATGAAGGGGGACCTCATTGAAACATACTGAATAGTGCAAGACTTGGATAGAGTGGATGTGGAGAGGATGTTTCCATTAGTGGGAGAGTCTAGAACGAGAGGTCATAGCCTCAGAACTAAAGGACGTTCCTTTAGGAAGGAGATGAGGAGCATTATTTTTAGTCAGAGGGTGGTGAATCTGTGGAATTCTTTGCCACAGATGTCTGTGGTGGCCAAGCCACTGGATATGTTTAAGGCAGAGATAGATAGATTCTTGATTAATGCAGGTGTCAGGGTTTTTGGGAGAAGGCAGGAGAATGGGGTTAGGAGGGAGGGATGGATCAGCCATGATTGAAAGGCAGAGTAGACTTGATGGGCCAACTGGCCTAATTCTGCTCTTATCACCTATGACATTAGTACCTTGCAACCAGAAGGCAAATTATTTGATCATTTATCGTGTGATATCTGCTTACAGCTAGCATGCGTTCCACTTGCAGCCAGCTCTTGTTTGTTCTTTGGATGTGTGCATCAGCCGGGAATCCAAAAGCCAAGCTTGCTGATGCTACGTCGAGCTGGCTTGCACTTCCTTCAGCCACCCTGCAGCTGTGTGAGATTAATCTGACCCGGGGCAACATCAGAAGCGCGGCTGACGGGGCAGGATAGAGAGGGCAGGACAGAGAGGGCAGGCAGCCAGCTCTTGCACACTGCCCTGGGCAACCTTGGTGGAGGATGAAGAAGGTGGAGAGATTTAGCTACGAGATACAGTGCGGAAACAGGCCCTTCGGCACACCGAGTTCCGCGTCGACCGGTGATCCCCGCACACGAACACTGTCCTGCACACATTTGGGACAATTTACCCTTACACCAAACCAAATAACCTACAAACTTGCACGTCTTTCGAGTGTGGGAGGAAACCAAAGATCTTGCAGAAAACCCACATGGTCACGGGAAGAAGATACAAACTCTGTACGGACAACGCCCGTAGTCGGGATCGAACCCGGGTCTCTGGCTCTGCAAGCACTGTAAGGCAGCAACTCGATCGCTGCACCACCGTGCCACCCTAATTCACTGACCCCAAGGGACATGGTCATAAGGCAGAGGAAGCAGGTAGACAAAGATGTGGAAACTAAGACTTTACAATAGACAATAGACAATAAACAAAAGGTGCAGGATCAATCAAAGACTTTATTGTCATTCAAAATTACACCAATAAAATGCGAGTCCAAACGAAATTTCATTGCATCTGGCTCCCCGTGCAACATAAAATAACTAAAGGATAAAATAGATAAAAAGATAAAATGGATAAAAAGATAAAATAGATAATAGTGGTGGCACATTATATGGAATTCAAGAGTCTGATGGCAGTAGGCCCATTCAATGTGATCATAGTTAATCATCTCCAATCAGTGCTCCGTTCCTGCATTCTCCCCATATCCCCTGACTCCACTATCTTCAAGAGCCCTATCTAGCTCTATCTTGAACGTTTCCAGAGAACCGGCCTCCACCGCACTCTGAGGCAGAGAATTCCACAGACTCACAACTCTGTGTGAAAAGGTGTTTCCTCATCTCCGTTCTAAATGGCTTACCCCTTATTCTTAAACTATGGCCCCTGGTTCTGGACTCCCCCAACATCGGGAACATGTTTCTTGCCTCTAGCGTGAACAAAAATACCTAATAATCTTATATGTTTCAATAAGATAGCCTCTCATCCTTCTAAATTCCAGAGTATACAAGAGGCTCCATTCTCTCAGCATATGACAGTCTCACCACCCTGGGAATTAATCTTGTGAACCTACGCTGCACTCCCTCAATAGCAAGACTGTCTTTCCCCAAAACTTGGAGACCAAACTGCACACAATACTCCAGAAGTGATCTCACTAGGGCCCTGTACAACCGCAGAAGGACCTCTTTGCTCCTATACTCAACTCCTCTTGTAATGAAGGCCAACATGCCATTCGCTTTCTTCACTGCCTGCTGTACCTGCATGCTTACTTTCATTGACTGATGAACAAGGATCCCCAGATCCTGTTGTACTTCCCCTTTCCCCAATTTGACACCATTTAGATAATAATCTGCCTTCCTGTTTTTGCTACCAAAGTGGATAACCTCACATTTATCCACATTAAACTGCATCTGCCATGCATCTGCCCACTCACCCAACCTGTCCAAGTCGCCCTGCATTCTCATAGCATCCTCCTCATAGCTCACACTGCCATCCAGCTTTGTGTTATCTGCAAATTTGCTAATGTTACTTGTAATCCCTTCATCTAAATCATTAATATATATTGTAACAGCTGCACACCCAGCACCGATCCTTGCGGTACCCCACTAGTCACTGCCTGCCATTCTGAAAGGGACCCGTTAATCCCTACTCTTTGTTTCCTGTCTGCTAACCACTTCTCTATCCATGTCAGCACTCTTCCCCTAATACCATGTGCCCTAATTTTGCCCACTAATCTCCTATGTGGGACCTTATTAAATGCTTTCTGAAAGTCCAGGTACACTACATCCACTGGCTCTCCCTTGTCCATTTTCCTAGATACATCCTCAAAAAATTCCAGCAGATTAGTCGAGCATGATTTCCCCTTTGTAAATCCCTGCTGACTCAGAGCGATCCTGTTACTGCTATCCAAATGTGCCGCTATTTCATCTTTTATGATTGACTCCAGCATCTTCCCCACCACCGATGTCAGGCTAACCGGTCTATAATTCCCTGTTTTTTCTCTCTCGCCTTTCTTAAAAAGTGGGATAACATTAGCTACCCTCCAATCTACAGGAATCTACAGAAAATTTTCACCAATGCGTCTATGATATCTAGAGCCACTTCCTTAAGCACCCTGGGATGCAGACCATCAGACCCTGGGGATTTATCAGCCTTCAATCCCATCAATCTACCCAACACCATTTCCTGCCTAATGTGGATTTCCTTCAGTTCCTCTGTCACCCCAGACACTCTGGCTAGTACATCAGGAAGATTGATTGTGTCCTCCTTAGTGAAGATGGATCCAAAGCACCTGGTCAACTCATCTGCCGTTTCCTTGTTCCCCATAATAAATTCACCCTTTTCAGTCTTGTGTGTATAAATGATCTATATATATATAAGTGTGTTTTTGAATGTGTATATATGCACAAACTGAACTTTTTTTTCTCTCTCTTTTATTCTTACAGTGTACTATGTTTAAATATTCTTTTGTGCTGCTGCAAGTAAGAATTTCATTGTTTTGGCTGGGACATATTCTTATTCTTAAACTGTGACCCCCTGGTTCTGGACTCCCCCAACATCCGGAACATTTTTCCTGCAGCTAGCCTGTCGAACCCTTTAAGAGTTTTACATGTTTCTATAAGAATCCCGATCATCCTTCTAAATTCCAGTGAATACAAGCCCAGTCGACCCATTCTTTCATCATATCATGTCAGTCCCGCCATCCAGGGAATTAACCTGGTGAAGCTACTCTGCACTGCCTCAATAGCAAGAATGTCCTTCCTCAAATTAGGAGACCAAAATGGCACACAATACTCCACGTGCGGTCTACTGCAATTGGGTCCTGGACGACTGGTCTGCAAACAGTTATAAAGAACACCAAGATACATGAAACATTAAATGAAAGTGATGAGTGGAAAATCCAGGGTTGGGGATGTGAAATTATTGGGGGGGGGGGGGACTCAGTCTACCCCACGACAGAAGAGGAAGGAGTTGTACAGTTTGACAGCCACAGGGAAGAAGGATCTCCTGTGACGTTCTGTGCTGCATCTTGGTGGAACCAGTCTGTTGCTGAAGGTGCTCCTCAGGTTGACCAGTGTGTCACGGAGAGGGTGAGCTGCATTGTCCAAGTTCAATGCATCACTGGAAGGATTTGGAGGCTTTGGAGAGGGTGCAGAGGAGTTTTACCAGAATGCGGCCTGGATTTGAGGCTCTCAGCTACAGGGATACAGGGAAAGGTTGGTTAGACTTGGATTTTTTTCTCTGCAACTTTGGAGGTTGGGGGCAGATTGACAGAAGTTTGTAAAATTATTAGAGGCATAGTTAGGGTCGACAGTCAGAACCCTTTTCATCCTGAGGTGGAAATATCCGACTGTAGAGGGAGCAGCTATAAGGTGAGAGGGGGATGGTTTACTGGATATGTGCAGGACAAGTATTTTACACAGATAGTGGGGGGGAGGGGGCTGCAATACATTGCCATGGGAGGCGGTGGCAGATACGGTAGTGGCATTTTGAGGTTTTTAGATAGGCACGTGAATATGCAAGATATAGTGGGATTATGAATGATGAACGACATATGAGATTAGTTTAATTTGGCATGATGTTCGGCATAAACATTGTTCATGTGCTCCACAGTTCTAATGTTTTATGTTCTTAAACTGAATGTCATCACCCGAGTGTTTAGTTTAGTTTAGTTCAGAGATACAGTGTGGAAACAGGCCCTTTGGCCCACTGAGTCCGCGCCGACCAGCGATCCCCGCACACTTATGGGCCTGTCTCACCGGCGATTTTTCAGGTAACTGCCGGCGACTGTCAGAGTGGTACGCACACACACACGCACACACACACACACGCACACACACACACATCGCTTCCTTCACCAGCCCGTTATGCAGGCGGGGAGACAGGGCAAGCGGGAGGAGCACTGTCTGATTGAAATTTACAAGGTGCAAAGCCAATGCGATACAGAGACACACCGCGATGAACAGGAAGGTTGGCGCTGTAATTAAGACGGTGAAAGCACAGTGTAGGGGCAGGGTCACGTAAGTCCTTTAAAAGAGATGGGGGGAAAAGGAGGGGAGAGGGCAGGGAGAAGGAGTGGAGACAACTTTTAAGAAGCCAGAGATACGCGGCTGTGAAGCTCGGCGGACATTTAACATTACCGGTCGGTTATCCTTGGTTCTGAAAACTACTGCTTATGTTTTTTTTCCGCAATGAGTCAATGAAATTCACCGGTCGGCACCGGCTACAACCTACGAGAACCTATGAGAACCTTTGACTTCCTGGCGACCCACAAGGACCTCCTGGCGACCCACCTACGGCACGAGAATTCTCGCTACTCTCCATGGCGGCTTCATTCTAGTCGCTGGTAATTTTTCAACATGTTGAAAACTTCACGGCGACCACAATGAGGCCGGGACTAGTTCCCAGAATGCGGGAACCCCCCAGCAACCACCCAGGAACATGTGGCGACCATGTGGCGACTGCATATAGTCTCCTGTAGTCGCCTAATAAGTTGCCCCAGTGGGACAGGCCCATTACACAATTCTACACGCACTCGGGACAGTTTACAATTATACCAAACCAATTCATCTACAAACATGTAGACCTTTCGAGCGTGAAAGGCAACTGAAGATCCCGGAGAAAACCCACGCGGGTCACGGGAAGGACGTAAAAACGTTGTACAATGAGCAGCTGCAGTCAGGATGGAGCCCAGGTGTCTGGCGCGGTAAGGCAGCAACTCTACCGCTGCGCCAACATGCCGAGTGGACAAAGTCAATGAAAGCATCTCCAAATGCATTACATTGTCAGAAGCACTGTTAAGGGCCCGCCACACTTTGCGTGTCACGCAGATAGCGTGCAAAGATTTTTTACATCCCAAAATCCTGGGGCGCTGCATGCGACCGCACGTCACTGCCCACGTCACCACGCGTCATGCGCGCGTAATGCGCAACTTGTGCGTCGTGACGCGTACATCATGATGCGTAAATGATGACGCGTAAGTTACGCGCAAATGACGCCCCAAGTGGGACAGCCCCTTTAGTGTTGAACAGAGCTCCATCTTTCCCCACCCCCTCATTATGCTTTTAATTCATGACTGCCAACAGAAAGGCTTAGTTACAGGACTAGCCAGATGATCAGTTTCACTGACCCTGGGATTGAGCTTGAATCTGACCATGGCAGCTGAGAGTTTTAAATATATCCAGGATTCAAATAAAAAGCTAGATTCACTAAAACAGTGAACAGGAAACGACTGGATTGCCATAAAGACACACCCCCAGTTTGCTGATATCCATCAGGGAAGGAAACTTGCTGTCGTTATTTGGTATTGCCCGCGTACAGCAGCACGTGGCGCAGCGGTACAGTTGTAGATCGGTAGACCCGGGTTTGATCCTGACAACAGGAGCTGTCGGTACGAGGTTTGTACGTTCTCCCCATGACTTGCGTGGGTTTTTCTCCCAGATCTTCGGTTTCCTCACACGCTCCAAAGACTTACAGGTTTGATGGATGTGTAAAATTGTCCCTAGTGTGTGCGGGATAGTGTTAATGTGCTGTGGGGATCGCTGGTCTGTGCGGACTCGTTGGGCCGAAGGGCCTGTTTCTGCACTATATCTCTCAACCAAACTAAGCGACTTGGAGTCACAATCATAGAGCTATATAGCATAGGAACAGGCCCTTCAGCCCAACTCACCCATGCCGTCAAAGTTGTTTACCCAAGCTAGTCCCTAGACCGTATCCCTTCAAACCTTTATTTTCGACTTTAGAGATACAGCACAGAAACAGGCCCTTCGGCCCACCGAGTCCACGTCAGCCAGCGACCCCCCCGTACATTAGCACTATCCTACACACACTAGGGGACAATTTACAATTTGCAGATGCCAATTAGCCTACAAACCTGTGCGTCTTTGGATTGTGGGAGGAAACCGGAGCCCCCTGAGGTAACCCACGTGGTCACGGGGAGAATGTACAAACTCCGTACAGGCAATTTACAGAAGCCAATTAACCTACATACCTGCACGTGATTGGAGTGTGGGAGGAAACCGGAGCATCCAGTTTGCTCTCTATCTGGGAGATATGGAATTATTCATTTGACCCATGGGGGAATGGGATATAGTGCATCACAACAACTGACCTTAAGTTGATAACCCGATTGCGCAGCCATTCACTGTAGCTCAACACATGTGACAATGAACCAAACCAAACTAAACTTTTTTCATGATTACATTTACATGCTGGTCCCAGGACAGGTCACCTGAGCAAGGCTCAGTGCTGGGACCCCAGCTATTTACAATATATATTAATGATCTGGATGAGGGAATTGAAGGCAATATCTCCAAGTTTGCGGATGACACTAAGCTGGGGGGCAGTGTTAGCTGTGAGGAGGATGCTAGGAGACTGCAAGGTGACTTGGATAGGCTGGGTGAGTGGGCAAATGTTTGGCAGATGCAGTATAATGTGGGATAAATGTGAGGTTATCCATTTTGGTGGCAAAAACAGGAAAGCAGACTATTATCTAAATGGTGGCCGATTAGGAAAAGGGGAGATGCAGCGAGACCTGGGTGTCATGATACACCAGTCATTGAAAGAAGACATGCAGGTGCAGCAGGCAGTGAAGAAAGCGAATGGTATGTTAGCTTTCATAGCAAAAGGATTTGAGTATAGGAGCAGGGAGGTTCTACTGCAGTTGTACAGGGTCTTGGTGAGACCACACTTGGAGTATTGCGTACAGTTTTGGTCTCCTAATCTGAGGAAAGACATTCTTGCCATAGAGGGAGTGCAGAGAAGGTTCACCAGACTGATTCCTGGGATGTCAGGATTGTCTTATGAAGAAAGACTGGATAGACTTGTTTTATACTCTCTAGAATTTAGGAGATT
This sequence comes from Leucoraja erinaceus, assembly GCF_028641065.1. Classification (NCBI taxonomy): domain Eukaryota; kingdom Metazoa; phylum Chordata; class Chondrichthyes; order Rajiformes; family Rajidae; genus Leucoraja; species Leucoraja erinaceus. The sequence goes on from NC_073379.1 coordinate 6,918,842, forward strand.
GAGAAGGGATCTTATAGAAACTTACAAAATTCTTAAGGGGTTGGACAGGCTAGATGCAGGAAGATTGTTCCCGATGTTGGGGAAGTCCAGGACAAGGGGTCACAGCTTAAGGATAAGGGGGGAATCCTTTAAAACCGAGATGAGAAGAACTTTTTTTCACACAGAGAGTGGTGAATCTCTGGAACTCTCTGCCACAGAGGGTAGTCAAGGCCAGTTCATTGGCTATATTTAAGAGGGAGTTAGATGTGGTCCTTGTGGCTAAGGGGATCAGAGGGTATGGAGAGAAGGCAGGTATGGGATACTGAGTTGGATGATCAGCCATGATCATATTGAATGGCGGTGCAGGCTCAAAGGGCCAAATGGCCTCCTCCTGCACCTAATTTCTATGTTTCTATGTTTCTATGTCCACACCCAGGAAGTTGCTAACAAAAGGCAACTGCAATTAGACCACAGGGTTCAGTGCCCATCCCGTTACTGTTTGTCATCATCAACATCAACGATTTGGATGAGAACGTACGTGACAAGAATAGCAAATTTGCGGATGATGAACGAGGATGCACGAGAGACTGAGCTATAAGGAGAGGTTGAGCAGGCTGGGACTATTCCATGGAGCGCTGGAGGATGAGGGGGGACCTTATAGAGGAGTACAAAATCATAAGGGGAATAGATCGGGTAGATGCACAGAGTCTCTTTTCCCAGAGTAGAGGAAATGATAACCAGAGGACATAAGTTTAAGGTGAGGGGGGAAAGATTTAATAGGAATCTGAGGGGTAACTTTTTCACACAAAGCTCTGTGTAATGTACCTGTCTAACTGTTTCTTAAATGTTGGGATAGTCCCAGCCTGAACTGCCTCCTCTGGCAGCTTGTTCCATACACCCACCGCCCTTTGTGGGAAAACATCACCCCTCAGATTCCTATAAAATCTTTTCCCCTTCGCCTTAAACCTATGTCCTCTGGTCCTCGATTCCCCTACTCTGGGCAAGAGACTCTGTGCATCTACCCAGTTCTTTCCGACACACTGTGCGTCTACCCGATCTAATCCTCTCATGATTTTGTAACCAAGGAACGTTGCATTTTATACCATTTTGAGCCCTTTTGCTGAACTCCAGTTTGAGACAATGTGCCTCAGGCCCACGTCAGAAATTCAACATGCTTGTAACAGCATGATGTTAAGTTCAACACACAAAACAGCGTTTCTTGTTTATCCAGTTATGACTACAAATTAATGTTCATAAGTTCATGTCATCGGAGCAGACTTAGGCAATTCGGCCCATCGAGTCTACTCCGCCATTCAATCATGGCTGTCATATGCTGAGAGAATGGAGCAGCTGGGCTTGTACACTCTGGAGTTTGGAAGGATTAGAGGGTATCTTATTGAAACATAAGATTATTAAGGGTTTGGACACGCTAGAGGCAGGAAACATGTTCCCGATGTTGGGAGAGTCCAGAACCAGGGGCCACAGTTCAAGAATAAGGGGTAAGCCATTTTGAACGGAGATGAGAAAACACTTTTTCACACAGAGAATGGTGAGTCTGTGGAATTCTCTGCCTCAGAGGACGGTGGAGGCCGCTTCTCTGGATTTTCAAGAGAGAGCTAGATAGGGCTCTTAACGATAGCAGAGTCAGGGGATATGGGGAGAAGGAACGGGGTACTGATTGTGGATGATCAGCCATGATCACAGTGAAAGGCGGTGCTGGCTCAAAGGGCCGAATGGCCTACTCCTGCGCCTATTGTCCATTGTCTATTGTCTATCTATCTCTCCCTCCTAACCCCATTCTCCTGCCTTCTCCCCATAACCCCTGACACCCGTACTAATCAAGAATCTATCTATCTCTGCCATAAAAATATCCATTGACTTGGCCTCCACAGCCGTCTGTGGCAATGAATGACACAGGTGCACATCATCCGTGTGTTATAACTCAGGGATGGAGGTGGGCGTGACCTCACTTCTGAATTGGAAGAAAACAACATCAATTGAGATGTTTAAGAAGGAACTGCAGATGCTGGTTTAAACCGAAGATAGACACAAAAATGCTGGAGTAACTCAGCGGGACAGGCAGCATCTCTGGAGAGACGGAGTGGGTGACGATTCGGGTCGAGACCCTTCTTCAGACTAAGATGTCTCGACCCGAAACGGCAGGGATAGTATTAACGTGCGGGGATCGCTGGTCGGTGCGGACTTGGCGGGCCAAAGCTGTTTTCCGCACCGTAGCTCTAGACTGGTCTAAACTAAACCACTTCTGCAAGCCTCACACATGCCATGGTAGGCACTGTGCCAGATGTTTGTCCTTGACAGATGTATCACCAGCTGACTCACGCACTTCCCCATCTCCTGCAGAAGGTGGCACCTAACCAAAACCAGAGGAACTAACCGAGGATGGAGAAAGGCAGAAACGAGGAACTGCAGATGCTGGTTAATACACAAAAGGACGGCAAGCGCTGGAGTAACTCAGCATGTTCAGGCAGCATCTCTGGAGAGCCCGGATAGGTGACGTTTCAGTGCGAGACCCCTCCTCAGGCCGAAACGTTACCTATCCAAGTGATGGAGAATGTTGTCTGTACATCAGGGCGGTCATGGTGGCGGAGCGGTAGTGTTGCTGCATTACAGCGAATGCAGCGCCGGATACCCGGGTTCGATCCCGACCATGGGCGCTGCCTGTACGGAGTTTGTACGCTCTCCCCGTGAACTGCGTGGGTTTTCTCCGAGATCTTCGGTTTCCTCTCACACTCCAAAGACGTGCAGGTTTGTAGGTTAATTGGCTTGGTAAATTAAAAATTGTCCCTGGTTGGGTGTAGGATAGTGTTAATGTGTGGGGATCGCTGGTCGGCGCGGACCCGGTGGGCCGAAGGGCCTGTTCCCACGCTGTATCTCTGAACCTTGGTTCCCTGGTTCTCCAAAAATATTCCAAATGGAATTTTAACTGGAGGTGGCTTGAAACCCCTGTGGAAAAGATGGTGCGAGCTATTGAACAATGGATGAAACCATTCAATATTCTGCTATCCTTGTACCTCCTTTGCATATTCTGCTTGCTCCTCTTCTCCCCCATTCACAGGCTGTGGGTGGTGTAAGCAGGCACTTCCTCATATTCATTCATTTTGTTCGGAAGATGTTACGTCATTTTTGCGTTGTGGTCAAGGTTCAAGCGTGCTGGACAACAGCCAGTGGGATGTGGAGAGTAGGGGCAGTGGGTGGAAGGGAAATACAGTCTAGAGATTCAGTGCGGAAACAGGCCCTTCAGCCCACCGAATCCACGCTGACCAGTGGTCACATTTGCACCATCCTACACACAAGGGATAATTTGCAGAAGCCAATTAACCTACAAACCTGTGAGTAAGTAAGTAAGTTTATTGGCCAAGTATTCACATACAAGGAATTTGCCTTGGTGCTCCGCCCACAAGTAACAACATGACATACAGTGACAGTTATGAATGACTCAGAAAACACTAAACATTAATAACAATAAAACATTCATGATACGTACGTCTGTATCTGAACGTCTTTGGAGTGCGGGATGAAACCAGAGCGCCCCGGGAAAATCCTTCGCTGGTCACGGGGAGAACGTACAAACTCTGTACAGACAGCGCCCGTAGCCATGATCGAACCTGAGTCTCTGGCGCTGTAAGTACCTGCTGGTGTAAACCGAAGACAGACACTAAATGCTGGAGTAACTCAGTGGGTCAGGCAGCGTCTGTGGAGAGAAGGAATAGGTGAAGTTTCGGGTCTGAAGAAGGGTCTCGACCCAAAAGGTTACCTATTTCTTTTCTTCAGAGATGCAGCCTGACCCGCAGAGTTACTCCAGCTTTTTGTGTCTGTCTTCGGCTCACAATGTCTATGCCGAACAAGACCCTCAGACTATCTTGAATCGGACTTTACTGGAGGTTATCTTGCACTAACCATTATACCCTTCATCCTGTATGTGTACACTGTGGCTTCTCCGTGGATTGTCACCTTGTCGTGGTGGAGAAGCTTGTGTGGTCCTGAGATCCTGAGAGCGATGCCGCCTGGAGCTATGCTCCTGGTAGGGCCACCCATGGCGGTAAGGTCGAGGGGGAGGCCTCTGACAAAGAGCAATCCAACCAAGACCTCAACGGTGGAACAGGCGGAGGACGATGGCTGACCTTAGTGGAGCGTCACAACGGCTGGTAAGGCGGATGAAGGCTGCAGCAGAAAAGGGTCTCTTGGACTCCATGCCACTGGATCCTGACCCAGATCTGTCAAGGACCGTGGGGTGGTGGACTTTGCACCAGTCTCCCCACGTTAAACAAAGAGACGCACAGGTGTCCTCCAACCCTGGAGACACCCATGGTCAGCCATGACTTAAGGGGGCCTAAGGAAGTTGGTGGGGCAAAACAAAGCAGAACATCCCATGCACATGACCATCTATTCCACCTGTTCCACCTCACTTTGGCCCATCAACCACCACACAATCTACTGATCTGGAGTGGAAATAGGTCATACATAACTCTACACACTGTAGAGCAACAAAACACCCCACAAAATGCAGGAATAGCACAGTGGTTTATTAGACAGCATTTTATTTCATTCACATATTCAAGCTATAATGTTTTATTATTAATGTTTAATGCTTTATGTGTCATTCTTAATTGGTTACTGTATGTGGTGTTGTTACTTGTGAGCGGAGCACCAAAGCAAATTCCTTGTATATGAACATACCTGACCAATAAACATTCATTCGTTCATTCATTCATCTGTGGAGAACATGGACAGGTGACATTTCAGTACAGGCTGGCACAGTGGCGCGGCGGTAGATTTGATGCCTTACAGCTCCAGAGACCCAGGTCCCATCATGACTGCCTGTACGGAGTTTGTAGGTTCTTCCTGTGACCACGTGGGCTTTCTCCAGGTCCTCCAGGTGCACCCCTCCCCCCCCCCATTCTCCAATGAAGTGCAGGTTTGTAGGTTAATCGACGGATCAAATTGTAAATTGTCGCTGGTGTGTAGGATAGTGCTAGTGTATGGGGTGATGTTTAAGAAAGAACTGCAGATGCTGGAAAAACCAAAGGTGGACAAAAATGCTGGAGAAACTCAGCGGGAGAGGCAGCATTTATGGAGCGAAGGAATAGGTGATAGGTTGGGGTCGAGACCCTTCTTCAGACTGATGATTGTATGAGGTGATTGTCGGTCGGTGCGGAGTCGGGGGGACGAAGGGTCCGTTTCGGCGCCGCATCTCTAAAATCTGAAGCAAAATTCCTGTCGAAGGGCCCCGACCTGAACTGTCCCCCATCCATATCTTCCAGAGATGCTGCCTGACCCGCTGTTACTCCGGCACTTTGTGCTTCCTCTATGAACTCTGAGGGATTGCTAAAGGAGAAGTAAGTGTCAAGTCACGAGGCCAAAGATATGGTGCGACGGGACAGAATGCACTTCCAAACAAACCCTTATTTACCACACAAATTACAAGGAATGGAAATGGCCTCTGCAACAAACTTCAAAAATAAATCATTTCAGCCTTTAATTAGAAGGTAGACACAAAATGCTGGAGTAACTCAACGAGTGCAGTTGTACAGGGTCTTGGTGAGACCACACCTGGAGTATTGCGTACAGTTTTGGTCTCCAAATCTGAGGAAGGACATTATTGCCATAGAGGGAGTGCAGAGACGGTTCACCAGACTGATTCCTGGGATGTCAGGACTGTCTTATGAAGAAAGACTGGATAGACTTGGTTTATACTCTCTAGAATTTAGGAGATTGAGAGGGGATCTTATAGAAACTTACAAAATTCTTAAGGGGTTGGACAGGCTAGATGCAGGAAGATTGTTCCCGATGTTAGGGAAGTCCAGGACAAGGGGTCACAGCTTAAGGATAAGGGGGAAATCCTTTAAAACCGAGATGAGAAGAACTTTTTTCACACAGAGAGTGGTGAATCTCTGGAACTCTCTGCCACAGAGGGTAGTTGAGGCCAGTTCATTGGCTATATTTAAGAGGGAGTTAGATGTGGCCCTTGTGGCTAAGGGGATCAGGGGGTATGGAGAGAAGGCAGGTACGGGATACGAGTTGGATGATCAGCCATGATCATATTGAAGGGCCGAATGGCCTACTCCTGCACCTAATTTCTATGTTTCTATGTTTCTATCTCTAGAGAGAATGAATGGGCGATGTTATGGGTCGAGAAGCCTTCAGGCTTATTTAGACAGCATTTTAACTTGGACTATTTCCTCTGTACTTTTAACAATTTAAAAATTGATTTTATCCACAATTTCATTTTTGTTCTTCCCATGCCCAGATTGTGTCTCTATCCTGATTGCTTCCCCTGGTTATTGGTTAATTAAACCACTTACTGTGGGTGTCAATGGATTTTGAGAAGCCATGCTGATGCAATTAGCAGTGGGTGATTGGGCTCCATGCCAACCATCTGGAGGTTTGCAAATAACTGGAGCGGGTCCAAAATTGTGCAGAGCTCTGAAAGTGGGCTGGACCATAACCAACATAATCAGAAAAACATTGCAGTTCATTCACTTGTTCACAGTGAAATCAATGGTTCTGGTTTAGACAGGAGCCACTGTACAAGTGCTCATAAAGTACAAAGCTAAAGGCAACAAGGATATAAACACAGATGAATATTAACATTAGCTATACGTTCACCTTCATGGAACCAGAGCTCCCGTTTTTCTCTGGGTGCTCTGGTTTCCTCCCACGCTCTAAAGAAGTACAGGATCGTGGGCTACCTTCATGGAACATACAACATACAACATACAACAGTTCACCTTCATGGAACATATAACAGTACTGCACGGGGACAAGTCCTTTCAGCTCACAATAGCAGCTGTGGAATTGCTGGCTTACAACGCCAGAGGCCCATGTTCGATCCAACGGGTGCTGTCTGTGCGGAGTTTGTACGTTCTCCCCGTGACCTGCGTGGGTTTTCTCCAGGTGCTCTGGTTTCCTCCCACACTCTAAAGAAGTACAGGATCGTGGGCTAATTGACTTGGTAAAAGTGTAAATTATCCTTGGTGACTGTATATAGTGTCATTTTCACACAGAGAGTTGTGAGTCTGTGGAATTCTCTGCCTCAGAGGGTGGTGGAGGCCGGTTCTCTGGATACTTTCAAGAGAGAGCTAGATAGGGCTCTTAAAGATAGCGGAGTCAGGGGATATGGAGAGAAGGCAGTTACAGGGTACTGATTGGGGATGATCAGGTATGATCACGTTGAATGGCTCGAAGGGCCGAATGGCCTACTCCTGCACTTATTGTCTATTGTCTATGGTCTATAGGATAGTGTTAAGGGCCTGTCCCATGAGCATGCGACTCCATGTGGCAAGCGTGACCTAAGGCCCTTTAGTGTGCGGGGATCGCTGGTCTGCGCGGACTCGGTGGGCTGAAGGGCCTGTTTCTGTGCTGTATCTCTAAATTAAGCTAAACTAAACTTATGTGCAGGAAGGAACTGCAGAAAGTAGTTTACACCAAAGATAGGCACAAAATGCTGGAGTAACTCAACGGGACAGGCAGCATCTCTGGAAAGCAGGAATGGGTGACGTTTCGGGACGAGATCCTTCTTCAGACTTATCTTTCTCACCAAATAGAAATGTAAGCAATTCAGCGAGATGACTTAACCATGATACATAATGTAGTTAAATAAAATGTAAGTGCTCGGAGTTTTGGATCCATAACAAATCTGAATTAGGAAACGTTTAGTTCATTTATCCTACTAATCACCGGGGGACAAAAATCATTACCATCTGTAAAGAGAAGGGTTATATTTCTTGTGCCGTGGTGAATTGCCCTGAGATGTCTATTCAATGCAACAAAATACTAATTCAAGGCAAATGCCTGTTGTTCTAATTCATATAAGTGGCCAAAGGAAAATGGAAAATTGCAGAGAAGCTATTTTTCATGATAAGAAAATCATATGGTGCATATGATATCCAGGGGATGAATCATCTTCAGAGACTGAGCTTTCAGAGTTCAAGGTTTGGCTTCTCGCAGACCACTGAGAATACGTAAGCTTGAAAACTTGGACTAGAGGCCTCATATTCTTTCCAAAAAACAAAATCAGAGTAGCCTGAGTGACTGAGCCAATGTGTATACATTCAATTTCAAGTGACATGCAATAAATTTGCCAGAGCACAAACAATAATTAGAGTGAAGAATGACACAGAATGCTGGAGTAACTCAGCGGGACAGGCAGGCAGAGTCTCTGGAGAGAAGGATTGGATGACGTTTCGGGTTGAGATGAAGTATCTCGGCCAGAAACGTCACCCATTCCTTCTCTCCAGAGATGCTGCCTGCCTGTCCCGCTGAGTTTCTCCAGCATCTTGTGACTACATTCGGTGTAATCCAGCACCTGCTGGTTCCTTCCTACACAATAAATACAGTGAACTATTTTCTTTCAGAAGAAGAGCCAGATAGAACAAATGTTTTTGCCTGTTTGTCCGGAACAGCAGGGGATGAAATGGAGGAATTTTCTTCACCTCAAGCGGTGGTGCAGTGGTAACGTCGCTGCCTCACAGCGCTTTCAGCGCCAGAGACCCGGGTTCAATCCCGAGTACAGGTGCTGCCTGTACGGAGTTTGTACGTTCTCCCCGTGACCTGCGTGGGTTTTCTCCGAGACCGTTGGGTTTCCTCCCACACTCCAAGGACCTATCGGTTTGGAAGTTAATTTGCATGGAATAAATGTAAAAATTGTCCCTTGTGTGTGTAGGGTGTAGGGTGGTGTTAATGTGCCGACCTTATCACCTTAAGACATGGGGATGGCACGTTTGAGCAATTAGTGGAGCTGCTGCCTTGGAAATCCAGCAGTCCAGGTTCAATCCTAACCTCCGGAATTGCAGCTGAAGTGTCTGCATATTGTTCCCAAGGGCGGCACGGTGGTGCAGTGGTAGATTTGTTGCCTTACAGTGCTTGCAGCATCAGAGACCCAGGTTCAACTCGACTACGGATGCTGTCTGTACGGAGTTTGTACGTTCTCCCCGTGACCGCATGGGTTTTCTCCGGGTGCTCCGGTTTCCTCCCGCACTCCAAATACGTACAGGTTTGCAGATTAATTGGCTTTGGTATAAATGTAAAAGATTGTACCTAGTGTGTGTAGGGTAGTGTTAATGCGCAGGGATCACTGGTCGGTGCGGACTCGGTGGACCGAAGGGCCAGTTTCCCCACTGTATCTCTAAACCTAAGACTAAAGACTGCGTGGGTTTCCTCTTGTCCGGGAACATTACCATCTGGTTTGGGAATTGCTCTGCCAAGGACAAGAAGGCTCTGCAGAGAGTAGTGCGTTTGGCCGAACGCACTATGGGAACTTCACTCACCCCCCTGCAGGAACTATACAACAGGAGGTGCAACTGCAGAGCAAATAAAATCATGGGAGACCCCTTCCACCCCTGCAACGGACTGTTCCAGCTGCTACGGTCAGTCAAACGCCTCCGTTACCATGCGGTGAGAATGGAGACGTTGAGAAGGAGTTTCTTCCCAGAGGCAATTCGGACTGTAAACGCCCATCTCAGCAGGGACTAACTCTACAGAACATTTTTCCTTCCATTATTTATTATGTAAAAGAATATGTGTGTTATGATTGTGTTTATAGTTTGTTTGGTTGTTTTGTTCTTTGTCTTTTGCACAAAGGTCCACGAGCATTGCCACTTTCATTTCACTGCACATCTCGTATGTGTATGTGACAAATAAACTTGACTTGACTTGACTTGACTTGACTCTGGGAACTCCGGTTTCCTCCCAATTCCCAAAACATGTGGGTTGGTAGCTTAATTGGCCACTGTAAAAACACTCTTGTGTATAGATACGTGGTAGAATATAGTGGTGATTGAAGGCAATGTGGGGTAAACGCTGGAAATTTCCATGATGCCAAGATCAATACTTACCTCAGTTTAGAGATACAGCACAGAAACAGACCCTTCGGTCCACCGAGTCCGCGCCGACCAGGGACCCCCGCACACTAACGCTATCCTTCCCACACTGGGGACAATTTAGATTTATACCAAGCCAATTAACCTACAAACCTGCACGTCTTTGGAGTGTGGGAGGAAACAGGAGCTTCCCGGAGAAAACCCACACAGAGTCACGGGGCAAAACATACAAACTCCGTACAAACAGCACCCATAGTAAAGATCGAACCTGGGTCTCTGGCGCTGGGAGGCGGCAACTCTACTAACTCTATCCCAATGACAGTGTGGGTTTTCTCCAGTTACCCCGGTTCCCTCCAACAGCCAAAAGATGTGCGGGTTTTGCATGTTAGTTGACCTCTGTAAATTGCCCCCAGTGTGTAAAGAGTGGATGGGAAGGTGGGCCAACATAGAACTAGTATGAACGGGTGATCGATGGTCTGTGCAGGCACGGTGGGCCGCAGAGCCTGTTTCCTTGCTGTATCTTTGTAATAAATATAAATTACAGCACGAACTGTCGAGCAACATGGATATTTTGGGAATATTTTATCCATGTCCTCCAGTCCAGCCTGTCCCGTTGAGTTACTCCAGCACTTTGTTTCCCCACGCAAAATTCTGGCATCTGCAGTTCCTTGTGTCAGTGTGAACGAGTGATTGCTGGTCGGCATGGACTCGATGGGCCGAAGGGCCTGTTTTCTCGCTCTATCTCCAAACTAGACGTAATAAAGTTTTTTTTGCAGATGCTTTTTATAGCTCCAGTGAGAGGGCACAGAAGCAGAAGGTCAGAAGTCTAGGATCGTCAGCAGAAAGTTAAAACAGGGACTTGAAAGAAATGTCTTAACAGAGAACACAGTGTGTATCTGGAGCCCACTCTCATTGAAGCCAGTGTAGGAAGGAACTGCAGATGCTGGTTTAAACTGAAGTTAGACACAAAAAGCTGGAGTAACTCATCGGGTCAGTCCATGACCTGAAACATCACCTATTCCTTCTCTCCAGAGATTCTGTCTGATCCGCTGAGTTACTCTGGCATTTTGTATCTACCTCATTGAAAACAGGTCTGGTCAATTCTATTAACTGAGTCTGCCTGGCGATGAAGTCTTTTTTGACCTATTTCAGTTCAATTTTATTTTTCATTTTTCACCTTCGCCATTCTATTTGGAATCCATTCCATGTCCTGATTACACTTTGAGTGCAGAAATGGTGATAAATCAGTCCAATTTTTTTACTCATTACTGGTTTAAATCTGTGTTTCTTTGTATTCTAACAATTTTAACAGTTTAATTTAAAGTGATTGACCAGGCGTAAGTTCTCCACACTATTTGTTGGTCTATATCGTACTAAATTGATTAGTACAGGTGTTAGGGGTTATAGATACATAGACAATAGTTGCAGTAGGCCATTCAGCCCTTCGAGCCAGCACCGCCATTCAATGTGACCATGGCTGATCATCCACAATCAGTACCCCATTCCTGCCTTCTCCCCATATCCCTTGATTGTGTTTGCCCTAAGAGCTGTATCTAGCTTTCTCTCTTGAATCCATCAAAGGGATGTATTCCGCATTCTCTTAACCCCATTTTCCTGCCGTTACGGGGAGAAGGCAGGAGAATGGAGTTAAGGGGGAAAGATAGATCAGCCATGATTGAATGGTGGAGTAGACCTGATAGGCCGAATGGCCTAGTTCTTCTCCTACAACTTATGAACTTTCTCTGTATCAGCCTTGTGGGCTGCTGTCCCACTGCACGAGCTAATTCAAGGGTTTTCCTGAGTTTCCCCTGATTCAAACTCGGAGATTTACAGTAATGGCCGCTCGTAGGTACTCGGGGCTCTCGTGGACAATTTTCAACATGTTGAAAAATCTTCACGAGTCTTCACGAGCTTACCGCGTTTCCCGAGTACCTGCCGTTAGTGTTACGAGCCGCTAAGAGACGTCCCGCGCTCCGACGAACCCACTACGTACGTTCTACGCGCTTACCATGAGTTAGATTTTTTTTTAAACTCGGGAGAGCTCTTAGATTATCTTGTACAGTGGGACAGGCCCTTCACACAATTTGGTTAGGATGCATTTGAGGTTTTATGAACGTATAAACATGAACATGTTCGATTTTGTATATCTCCATCATATTTGTTCTGTAGCTGCATCAACATAATGCTGTATTTGAAAATGGTTGAAATAGATTTAATAATTACAGTGCCAGAGACCCGGGTTTGATCCTGACTATGGGTGCTGTCTGTATGGAGTTTGTACCTTCTCCCTGTGACCTGCGTGGGTTTTCCCCCTATGCTCCGGTTTTCCTCCCACACTCCAAACACATTGTTCACTGTAAATTACCAATTCGTGTGTAGGGAGTGGATGAGAAACTGGGATCACAAGGGTCGGCAATCTACGGCCCCTGGGCCGAATGTGGCCCGTAACCCGTAATCATCTGGCCTGCGGAGGGCCGACTGCCGAGCTCTGGCTGTACCGCATCCTGCGCAAAGCCGCCGGCACGGCCCCGCACCTTCTGTGAACACGTTTAAGAAAGAACTGCAGATGCTGGAAAAATCGAAGGTGGACAAAAATGCTGGAGAAACTCAGCGGGTGAGACATGCAAGGATTGCATGAGGCTCCCTCACCCGCTGAGTTTCTCCAGCATTTATGTCTACCTTCTGTGAACACGTGATTTGATGCCTGCCATCAGGGGCGGGATCCATGTGTACACGTGATAGATGTGTCCCGCCATCTGCTCACAGACATGCGCCCCGGCCCCTATGCAGAACAAGGTTGCCAACCCCTCACATAGAGCTACATACAGTGTGCTCCAGTTTCCTCCCACATTCCAAAGACGTGCAGGTTTGTCGGATAATTGACTTCTGTAAATTTCCCCGAGTGCATAGAATGTGAAATTGGGATAACGTAGAACTAGTCTGAATGGAAAATCTTCTGTAGGCATGAACTTGGTGGGCCGAATGGCCTTTTCCATGTTGCATCTCTAGTTTAAAAAATTGACAGAAATAAAAACAAGTGTTAGTGTGCTGGGATCGCTGGTCGGCACGGACTCGGCGACTGCCGGCATCATTGACTGATGTATCAGGTCACCGAAACATTTGCGGCATGTTGCGGCGTGTTGCGGCAGTGACAACGTTTCGACACGCGGTCGTCTTTCAAGAGTCGCAACATTTTGTTTGTCGCCGCTGGATTTTGAAATGTTCAAAATCTTTTGGCGACACTGATATGGTGCCGGCAGTCGCTGAAAATAATCGCCAAGTGGGACATTCCCTTAACAGCGCCATAGTTGCAGTGTGTGGGGAAACTGAAGCAGCCAGAGGAAAACCCACGCAGGTCGCGGGGAGAACGTACAAACTGCGTACAGACTAACACCTGTAGTCAGGATGGAACCGGGGACCCTGGCGCTGCGAGGCACCCACTCTACAGCAGCGCCACCGTTCCTACCCTTTGAGCCACGATGCTATTTCGCTCACAATGCTGTGCGTGTCTTTGGAATGCTCCATCCCAGAATGAAATGGAGACAGTTTCATTAAATATATTTAGAGACTGAACAGCAGATCATTGTCATATCGTGAGCATTTACTTGCCGTTTATTTCAGCATTCGCCCAGCTGGTGCTTTATTTGCAGTTGGTGAAAATACCGCTTTGGACGACACGGTGGAGCAGCGGTAGAGTTGCTGCCTCACAATGTCAGAGACCCGGGTTCCATCCTGACTAAGGAGTGCTGTCTGTGCGGAGTCTGTACGTTCTCCCCTTGACCTGCGTGGGTTTTCTCTGGGTGCTCCGGCTTCCTCCCATGTTCCAAAGACGTACAGGTTTGTGGGTTTGTGGGTTTGTGGGTATAAATGTAAATTGTCCCTAGTGGGTGTAGGATAGTGTTAGTGTGCTGGGATCGCTGGTCAGCACAGACTCGGTGGGCCGAAGGGCCTTGGATCACGCTGTACCTCTAAATTAAACTAAACTAAATTTATCTCTGCAGCCTAATGCTCAAAGAATCGCTCTTTCCCTCTTCGTCGTTTTTACCATTTCTCTCTTCCATGTTGTTTATATTGGTTGTCTTTGTTTGTGTTGGTGTATTCATGAAAACCTGCTGTTACAGACAGATTAGTTTAAGCGGGCACATGCTCCCAGCTTGAACTAATTCCGGAGAGATTATTACTGTGGCTTCACCTGCCTGTTTGGGATCCACCCAAAGATTTTAAATACTCTCGTGCTGTTGTGTATTTCACGTAGTGGACTTTGCACTCTGGCCTCAGTCTCTGTCCCTCCCTTTAGTTGCTGTGACTCATTCTACTGTTAGTTGCTGCCTTATACGCATTAAGTATGTAACAGCATAAGAATCAGGAATTCACTTTTTTTTCCTTCCCCCTCTCTTCCCTGTAGCACACTTAGATTTGCACCCATTTCTCCCCATCCTTCCCCACCCAGGGTTGCCAACTTCCTCACTCCCAAATAAGGGACAAAAGGTCAAAATCAGGGACAAATTCCCGACGGCAATTCATTGACCGACTCGGCCATGGCTGGGTGAATGATGAGTTGGCCCGGGTGCTGGACTGTATACAAAGCCCAGCCGGCGGGCCAGCTGAGGAGTTTTGGCCCGGGCCGCGCGACATTGCGCGCAAAGTCCGGCGCCCCATCCAACTCGTGAACCGACGATCGGCCATGAGAAGGAGGGGTGGTGGTGTCGGCGGTAAGCGAAGGTCCGAAGGTCGGACAGCTGGCCGGGCTGCCGACCGACGGGGCCACGGGCGAGGCGCTGCTGCTGCTGCTGCACTCCACGGGCTGCACTACGTCGGGACGGATGAGGCGGGGCTGGACTCGGCGCTCCGACACAGTAGTCCCTACGACCCGAGTAGTAGCTGTCAAATACGGGACAAGGGCGGTCCCGTATGGGACAAATTTACCCAATATACAGGATGTCCCGGCTAATACAGGCTAGTTGGCAACTCTATCCTTCCCTCTCCAGATTCACAATTCGCACCTCTTCTCTCCTTATCGAACATTTCTTTTGTCTCGTCATCTCCGGCCTTTGTACAGCCATTCTATATTTCAATAAGATATCCTCTCATCCTTCGAACTTCCAGTGCATACAAGCCCAGCCGCTCCATTCTATAAACATGAGGCTTAGACAGTATAGACAGTCGGAACCTTTTTCCCAGGGTGGAAATGTCAAAGACGGCACGACACAGTGTGGGTGGCATGGTGGTGGGTGTATGGGAGGAGGTAGTTGAGGCAGGGACTATTGCAACGTTTAAGAGACATTTGGACAGGTACATGGATAGGACAGGCTTTGTGGGATATGGGCCAAATACAGGCAGGTGGGACAAGTATAGATGGGGCATGTTGGCCGCTGTGGGCAAGTTGGCCTGTTTCCACACTGTATCACTCGATGCCTCTAGGTAGTTCAAAATCTCTTGTTTAATTCACCAAATCCACTCACAAAGTGTTTCTGAAGCACAATCCACCCACGTAAGTGTGACTGCCTGTTGCCTGCCCACTGTGCATCTGGAGAGCCTATACAGAGTACTAAGAATCCTTTCATTATTATTAAGTAGGTATAAACTTGTGGGCCCACGCACATACATAACAGAACAACAAGAGCAGTGAACCACCAAACCAAGAATACGTTCTATTGCTGACATTTAGCAGCTCACGTCCATGAATACAAAGACATATGACCAGATCTCAGAATGTTTGCTTATTCTACATCCACAGCTTCCAGAGGTTATGGGGAGAAGGCAGTAGAATGGGGTTAGGAGGGAGAGATAGATCAGCCACGATTGAATGGCGGAGTAGACTAGATGGGCTGAATGGCCAAATTTGGCTCCTATCACTTATGACCCTAGACAATAGACAAAAGGTGCAGGAGTAAGCCATTCGGCCCTTCGAGGCAGCACCGCCATTCATGGCTGATCATCCACAATCAGTACCCCCTTCTCCCCATATTGCTTGACTCCGCTATCTTTAATAGCTCTATCTAACTCTCTCTTGAAAGGATCCAGAGAACTGGCCTCCACCGCCTTCTTAGGCAGAGAATTTCACACTCACAACTCTCTGGGTGAAAAAATGTTTCCTCATCGTTCTAAATGCCCTGCCCCTTTTTCTTAAACTGTGGCCCCTGGTTCTGGACTCCCCCATCATTGGGAACATGTTTCCTGCCTCTAACGTGTCCAATCCCTTAATAGTCTTTCAATATGATATCCTCTCATCCTTCTAAATTCCAATGTATACAAGCCTAGTCGTTCCATTCTCTCCACATATGACAGCCCCGCCATCCCGGG
The DNA here is from genome assembly GCF_028641065.1 of Leucoraja erinaceus. Lineage (NCBI taxonomy): Eukaryota > Metazoa > Chordata > Chondrichthyes > Rajiformes > Rajidae > Leucoraja > Leucoraja erinaceus. Next base: position 6,934,963 of record NC_073379.1, read on the forward strand.
AATTAACCTTGTGAACCTACGCTGCTTTCTCTCTGTCATCTTTATGCGATTTGGTTAGGTTGCATTTGGAGTATTGCGTACAGTTTTGTCATCCCATTACAGGGTCCAGGAAAGATGTGGTGGCCATGGAGAGGGTGCAGAGGAAGTTTATCAGAATGCTGGTTTGGATTTGAGGATTCGAGGCTATTAGCTATCAGGAGAGGTTGGAAAATCTTTGGATTGTTATCCCTGGAACGTTTGAGGTTGAGGTGTGATCTGATAGTAGTCTACAGACATGAGAGGCACAGATAGGGTAGACAGTCAGAACCTTTTTCCCAGGGTGGAAATGTCAAAGACAAGAGGGCATAGATTTAGGGTGTCAGGGGATACGGGGAGAAGGCATGATAACGATGTTAAGAGGGAGAGATAGATCAGCCATGATTGAATGGCGGAGCAGACGTGATGGGCTGAATGGACTATTTCTGCTCCTATCACTAATGAACTTAAGGTGAGAGGGACACCTTATAAAGTGAATGGACATAGACATAGAAAACATAGAAAACAGGTGCAGGAGTAGGCCATTCGGCCCTTCGAGCCTGCACCGCCATTCAATATGATCATGGCTGATCATCCAACTCAGTATCCTGTACCTGCCTTCTCTCCATACCCCCTGATCCCTTTAGCCACAAGGGCCACATCTAACTCCCTCTTAAATATAGCCAATGAACTGGCCTCAACTACCTTCTGTGGCAGAGAGTTCCAGAGATTCACCACTCTGTGTGACAGGATTTTTTTATACAGAGACCACTGGAACACATGCAAAAGGTTGTGGAGGAGCAGATACAATAGTGGCATTTAAGAGGCTTTTCAATAACATTTGGACATGCAGTGAATTGAGAGATATGGATGAGAAGACTTTAGTTTAACTTGGGATCATGTTTGACACAGACTTTGTGGACTGAAGTCAAGTCAAGAGTGTTTTATTGTCATATGTGCTGGGTGGGACAATGAAATTCTTACTTTTTGCAGCACAACAGAATATGTGAATATGTAAACATTGTATATAACGGGGAAAAAAAGTTCAATAAATAACAAATGTAGTTCAAATAACAAATAATAATATAGTCTTTTGCAGTTCAGAGCTCAGAGCTTATTCGTTGTGTTTAATAGCCTGATGGCTGTGGGGAAGTAGCTGTTCCTGAACCTGGACGTTACAGTCTTCAGGCTCCTGTACCTTTTTCCTGATGGCAGTGGTGAGATAAGTGTGTGACCAGGATGGTGTGGGTCCTTGATGATTTTGGCAGCCTTTTTGAGGCAACGACCACAATATATCCCTTTGACAGTGGGGAGGTCAAAGCAGGTAATGGACTGGGCAGTGGTCACAACTTTTTGTAGTCTTTTTCGCTCCTGGACGTTCAAGTTGCCGAACCAGGCCACGATGCAACCAATCAGAACGCTCTCTACCGTGCACCTCTAGATGTTTAGGAGAATCCTCTTCGACATGCCGAATCTCCGTAATCTTCTCAGGAAATAGAGTCGCTGATGTGCCTTCTTTACAATTGCATCGGTGTGCTGGGTCCAGGAAAGATCTTCTGATATATACACGCCCAGGAATATGAAGTTATTGACCCTCTCCACCATCGCCCCGTTGATATAAACAGGATTGTGGGTCCTCATCCTTCCCATACTAAAGTTCGCAATTAGTTCCTTGGTCTTGCTGGTGTTGAGAGCCGGGTTGTTGTGCTGGCACCATTTGGTCGGTCGGTCGGTCGATCTCACTTCTATACTCCGGCTCTTCCCCATCTGTGATTCGTCCAACAACGGTGGTGTCATCGGCGAACTTGATGACGGAGTTTGCACTATGACTGGCTATGCCGTCATGGGTATAGAGTGAGTAGAGCAGGGGGCTGAGCACGTAGCCTTGAGGTGCTCCCATACTAATTGTTACAGAGGATGAAGTGGTTCCTCCAATTCGAACAGACTGTGGTCTGTGGATGAGGAAGTGGAGGATCCAATATCAGATGGATGCGCAGAGGCACAGTTCAGTGAGCTTGGTCACCAGCTGTTTTTTTAATCAAAAAATGTACTCAATTATTGAAAAATAATATTTACACTTCAATAAAACAAGCCAGGACCCACCACAATAATATAATACAAACATATATCCATACTAAACTACAATACAACTATGTTACAATCCTTATTGAGGATGCATTCAACACCCTGCGGAGCCCAGCGGTCCCGGAACTCCCCCAGGGTGCCGTGGACAGGACATATTTCCTTTCTAACCCCACCCAGACGTAACCCAGAAAAGGGGCAGGCAGCCGGCTCGGGCAGAAGAAGGATCTCAACCCGAAACGTCACCTATTCCTTCGCTCCATAGATGCTGCCTCACCCGCTGAGTTTCTCCCGCGTTTTTGTCTACCATTGATATTCCTCAAATTCCTTTCCACCTGTGCCTTTACGCCTAATGATGTTCTTTTACATCGGATTAGGAAAGAACTGCAGATGCAAGAAAAATGTAGTTTGGGCAGTTTACACCCCAGCAGTATGAACATTGACTTCTCCAATTTCAGGTAGTCCTTGCTTACTCCCTCCTTTCCCTCCCCTTCCCAGCTCCCCCACAGCCCACTGTCTCCGCCTCACCCTTTCTTTTTCCATCCACATCATTCTGAAGAAGGGTCTCGTCCCGAAACATCACCTTTTCCTTCGTTCCATAGATGCTGCCTCACCCGCTGAGTATCTCCAGCATTTTTGTCTACCTTCTTTTACATCGGACACTGTTGTAATGTAAGACTATCCATACACCATATACGTTTTCTCTCTTCCTTTCTTCCACTATATAGCTCAATGACTCCTTGCCTCTGAGTAACTCTGCTTGTCCAGCACCAACAGGGTGGGTGGAATGGCTTTCTGGTAGATTATAGCACTTTCTATGATTTTATTATTCAACATAGCATCTACATTCCTCTTGCTCCATCTTGTATCCACCCTACGTTTTACGTAGCGAGTGGTGGGTGCTTGGAACGTGTTGCCAGGGGTTGTGGTGGAGGCAGATATGATAGTGGGATTTAAGCGTTAAGATATGCCTTTAAAATACCACCATCGTATCTGCATTACGATACAATACGTAGGTTATATCGTATCGTCATACCTTGCATATCGTATTGTAATGCCGACACATCTGCATTTAACGATAGTGCGTTGCTCTATGACTCCGTGAGGCACGGTGGCGCAGCAATAGAGCTGCAGTCTTACAGCGTCAGAGACCCAGGTTCGATCCTGACTACGGGTGCTGGTTGTATGGAGTTTGAACGTTCTCCCCGTGACCACCTGGGTTTTCTCCGGGTGCTCCAGTTTCCTCTCACACTCCAAAGACGTACTGTAGTTTTGTGGGTTAATTGGCTTCAGTAAAAAAATTGTAAATTGTCCCCTAGTCTGTTGTAGGATAGTGCTGGTGTACAGGGATCGCTGGTCAATAGACAATAGGTGCAGGAGTAGGCCATTCGGCCCTTCGAGCCAGCACCGCCATTCAATGTGATCATGGCTGATCATCCACAGTCAATACCCCGTTCCCTGCCTTCTCCCCATATCCCCTGCCTCCGCTATCTTTAAGAGACCTATCTAGCTCTCTCTTGAAAGTATCCAGAGAACCGGCCTCCACCGGCCTCTGAAGCAGAGAATTCCACAGACTCACAACACACTGTGTGAAAAAAAGTGTTTCCTCATCTCCGTTCTAAATGGCTTACCCCTTATTCTTAAACTATGGCCCCTGGTTCTGGACTCCCCCAACATTTGAAACATGTTTCCTGCCTCTAGCGTGTCCAAACCCTTAATAATCTTATATAAGATTCCCTCTCATCCTTCTAAATTGGTCGGCACGAACTCAATGGGCCAAGGGGCCTATTTCCGCGGTGTATCTGTAAATTAAATTAAACTAAACTAAGACTTTATGGACATACAGATCACGTGCAGGCAGCGGAGATTTGTGTAACTTGGCATCAATGTTTGGTACAGACATTGTGGGTTGATGGGCCTGTTCCTGCAACGCAATGTTCGAAGTTCTATTGAACTCTCCAAATTATTTTGTATTTATTGCATCATAGAGCGATACAGCGTGGAAACAGGCCCTTCGGCCCAACTTGCCCACACCAGCCAACATGTCCCATCTACACATGTCCCCCCTGCCCGTGTTTGGCCCATATCCCTCTAAACCTGTCCTCTCCGTGTACCTGTCTAAATGAGTCCTAAACGTTGGGATAGTCCCAGCCTCAACTACCTCCTCCAGCAGCTCGTTCCATACACCCACCTCCCTTTGTGTGAAAAAGTTACCCCTCAGATTCCTATTAAATCTTTTCCCCCTTCACCTTCAACCTATGTCCTCTGGTCCTCGATTCCCCTACTCTGGGCAAGAGGCTTTGTGCATCTACCCGATCTGTTCCTCTCACTTCAATGAAGATAGTTCTCGTTATTTTGCCATTTTTGCTCATTCGTAAGAGTGCCTTCAGAATGTTGATAATCCCTCTTCAAATTCCAGAGGAATTTTCACCCGCTTCCTTTATCATTGCATGCGCAACGCTGTAAACAAAGACGGAATATGTGGCCTCAGCGACCTTCTTACAACGGTCTTCGGCTGCTCATTTTCACCCGCAGTCAGATCTAAATTAACCTGGCTGACAGCTTCAATAACCCAGCAGCCAGCTCTTCCGTGGGGAATAGTTTGTAAACTTCGATCTGGTTTTCAGGGAACAGCTGTTTTTTGTTGTTGTTGTTGCTGGGACTATTGGGATGATTGAGAAGTTTCGATGGGAGAGCGAAACGATGACATACATTTCTGCAGGGATCAGCAGTTCAGACCCGTATCGAAGGACAGGGGCTCTCTTTGTGTTTAACTTGGGAGAACTCTGTCCATTTGCCTTTGGTCACTCGCATGAAAAAGGCTCTTAAATTCAACAAAATATTTAGTGAAGCTCAAAATAATTTTGTGAACTTTAAAACAATTTCCCCGCTGTTTTCACGCAACGGAACCATCCTACCACAACTAGGGAGCAGTACTGAACTACTATCTACCTAATTTGTGACCCTCGGACTATACTTGATCGGACTTTAACTTGCACTAAACGTTATTCCCTTATCATTAATGGATTGGAAAATGGATTGATGGTAATCATGTGGGTAGACAAAAAACACTGGAGAAAATCAGCTGGTGAGGCAGAATCTATGGAGAGAGGGAATAGGCGACGTTTCGGGACGAGACCCTTTTTTAGACTTCTCGGCCCGAAACATCGCCTATTCCTTCGCTCCATAGATGCTGCCTCACCCGTTGAGTTTCTCCAGCTTTTTTGTCGACCTTCGATTTTTCCAGCATCTGCAGTTCTTTCTTAAACATCTGCAGTTCAATGGTACTTTATTTGACACATGGAAAAAGGGGAGACAGTGGGCTGTGGGAGAGCTGGGGAGGGGAGGGGAAGGAGGGAGAAAGCAAGGACTACCTGAAATTAGAGAAGTCAATGCTCATACCGCTGGGGTGTAAACTACCCAAGCGAAATATTAATTGTATTTTATTGTACAATCATGTATTGTCTCTTCACTGACTGGTTAGCACGCAACAAAAAGCTTTTCACTACCTTGGTACACGTGACAATAGACTAAACTGACTGGAAACTATACTGAAGCATGTATACACTGTAAAGGGCTGGATTGTAACTATGTGTTGTCCCTCCGCTGACTGGTTAGCACGCAACAACAGCTTTCCACTGTACCTCGGTACACGTGACAATAAACTAAACTGAAATAATGCTATTGCTGGACTGTTTCTTTCTTCGATTCCTGTCCCTTAATGGAGCAAATGTTAAATAATAAAGTGACCTAATTTATACTGCGGCAATGTACCAGCCACGGTCTGAACTTTAGACTTCAGACTTTAAGAGATACAGTGCGGGAACAGGCCCTTCAGCCCACTAACTCCATGCTGACCAGCGATCACCGTGCACACGAGCACTATGCTACTCACTAGGGATGATTTACAATTTACAGAAGCCAATTAACCTACAAACCCGCACGTCTTTGGAGTGTGGGAGGACAGCGGTGCACCCAGAGAAACCCTACGCGGTCACAGGGAGAACGTACAAACCCCGTACAGACAGCGCCCGTGTGTGCGGGGATGGCTGGTCAGTGCGGACCTGGTGGGCCGAAGGGCCTGTGTTCGTGCTGTGTCTCTAAAAAATACCTCTACCCCTGCACCACCGTGCTGTCCCTAATTATGTCCCATGACTATTCCTGATTAATCTGTGTTTGGGAAGGAACTGCAGATGCTAGTTTACACCAAAGATAGACACAAAATACTGGAGTAACTCAGCGGGGCAGGCAGCATCTCTGGAGAGAAGGAATGGGCGATGTTTCTGGTCGAGACAGTCCGACGAAGGGCATCAAACCAAAACATCACCCATTCCTTCTCTCCAGAGACGCTGCCTGATTAATCTATGTCTGTGAGAAGAAAAGGTTCACTCTTCTCCCGAGCCGGGGGGGGTGGGGGGGGGGGGGGGGGGGAAGAGACTGACAGGGAGGGTAACGGATAAACAGATGGTATCTTTCCACAAAGGTCAGAAGGTCACTAGAACCCCCCCACTGCCGGTATTTCAGCGTGTGATCTGAGAGCGCATTCCGTCTCAGCGCTGGCGACTGTCGCTCTGTTGTAGCAGTTATTTTGCCGGAATCTCACGTGGGTGTAAATGGAACAACAACGTGAACTGGAGCTGAGCTCTCCCAGAGTCCTCGCCAAAATATAACTCTCGGCAAGTATCATCTCTGAAGCAAATTGTTAGTACATTTATATTGCCATTTTTTAAACCATATTCTGTGTGGAAAATAAGCTCAACAATCATCTGCATTATTTATACATGATTACATATTGAGCTTCATGCATTCCTTCCCAACGGTTAGGGAATTCGGCCACTTCTTTCCCCTCCTACTATCCCCCTTTTTTTTGTTTACTTAAGTTTAGTTAAGTTTAGTTTACTTTAGTTAAATTTAATTTAGTTAAATATAGTTTAGTTAAATTTAGTTCCGTTTAATTTAGTTTAGTTAAGTTTAGTTTAGTTTAATTTAGTTTAATTTAGTTAAGTTGAGTTTAGAAACATAGAAACATAGAAACATAGAAATTAGGTGCAGGAGTAGGTCATTCGGCCCTTCGAGCCTGCACCGCCATTCAATATGATCATGGCTGATCATCCAACTCAGTATCCCGTACCTGCTTTCTCTCCATACCCCCTGATCCCCTTAGCCACAAGGGCCACATCTAACTCCCTCTTAAATATAGCCAATGAACTGGCCCCAACTACCCTCTGTGGCAGAGAGTTCCAGAGATTCACCACTCTCTGTGTGAAAAAAGTTCTTCTCATCTCGGTTTTAAAGGATTTCCCCCTTATCCTTAAGCTGTGACCCCTTGTCCTGGACTTCCCTAACACCGGGAACAATCTTCCTGCAAGTTTAGTTTAGTTAAATTTAGTTTAGTTAAGTTTAGTTTAGTTTAGTTTAGTTTAGTTTAGTTTAATTTAGTTTAATTTAGTTAAGTTGAGTTTAGTTTAGTTTAGTTAAGTTTAGTTTAGTTAAGTTTAATTCAATTTAGTTTAGTTTATTGTCACGTGAACCTACATGTCACAAGTCCAACAGACATAGGAGCAAAATTAGGCCATTCGGCTCATCATGTCTGCTCCACCATTTGATCATGACTGATCTATTCTTTTTGTAAAAGTTACATAAATCAATGTGCCATTCTTCATACCTCTAATTTCCCTCTCCCCTGACTCTCAGTCTGAGGAAGGCTCTCGATCAAAAAAGTCACCACCTTCACATCGCCAGAGGTGCTGCCTGTCCTGCTGAGTTACTCCAGCACTTTGTGTCTATCTTCGGTGTTAACCAGCATCTGCAGTTCCTGCCTACATAGGGATCATTGTTGGATCTTCCATTCTTATACACATTACTGATTAGGCTGTTGATTAATGATTAGCTCAGTTAACATTGTTCATAAATTTGCAGGTGACACCAAAATTGGTGGGACAGAGGACAGTGATTAAGAATAATTAGGTTTAGAACAGGATCTAGATGTAGCGTAAATATACAGGGTAGAAGCACAGAAACTGGTCTATAATTCCCTCGCTTCTCTCTCCCGCCTTTCTCAAAGAGTGGGATAACATTAGCTACCGTCCAATCCACAGGAACTGATCCTGAATCTATAGAACATTGAAAAATTATCACCAATCCATCCACAATTTCTAGAGCCACTTCCTTACGTACCCTGGGATGCAGACCATCAGGCCCTGGGGATTTATCAGCCTTCAGTCCCATCAGTCTATCCAACACCATTTCCTGCCTAATGTGGATTTCCTTCAGTCACCCCAGATCCTCTGGCCACTACTATATCAGGAAGATTGTTTGTGTCCTCCTTAGTGAAGACAGATCCAAAGTACCTGTTCAACTCATCTGCCATTTCCTTGTTCCCCATAATAAATTCATCCTTTTCAGTCTTCAAGGGTCCAACTTTGGTCTTAACTAATCTTTTCCTCTTCACATACCTAAAGAAGCTTTTACTATCCTGCTTTATATTCTTGGCTAGCTTACCTTCGCACCTCATCTTTTCTCCCCGTATTGTCTTTTTCAGTTATCTTCTGTTGTTCTTTAAACATTACCCAATCCTCTTGCTTCCCGCTCATCTTTGCTACGTTGTACTTCTTCGCTTTAATTTTTATACTGTCCCTGACGTCCCTTGTCAGCCACGGTCGCCCCTTACTCCCCTTGGAATCTTTCTTCCTCCTAGGAATGAACTGATCCTGCACCTTCTGTATTATTCCTAGAAACACCTGCCATTATTGTTCCACTGTCATCCCTGCTAGTGTATCTTTCCAGTCAACTTTGGCCAGCTCCTCCCTCATGGCCCCATAGTCCCCTTTATTCAACTGCAACACTGACACCTCCGACATCTACCCTTCTCTCTCTCCAATTGTAGATTAAGCCTGACCATGTTATGGTCACTGCCTCCTAATGGCTCATTAACCTCGAGGTCTTTTATCAAATCCGGTCATTACATAACATTAAATCCAGAATTGCCTACACCCTGGTAGGCTCCAATACAAGCTTTTCAAAGAATCCATCACAAACTGGGGCAAGGATAAGTCAAGTCAAGTAAAGTCAAGTCAAGTTTATTTGTCACATACACATACGAGATGTGCAGTGAAATGAAAGTGGCAATGCTCGCAGACTTTTGTGCAAAAGACAAACAACCAAACAACCAAACAAACTATAAACACAATCATAACACACATATTCTTTTACATAATAAATATCAAATCAAAGTTTTCAAAATAAAAAGAATAAGACAGAACAATTGTTGTTAGAACAAGAAATCAGAGTTAGAATTGGATAATGCCAAAGATTCCACGACAGATAAACACAATAAGATAGTATTACTGAAATTTAAACTTAATCGAATTTTATCGGCAAGAGTAATAAGACTATTCCAAATTACAAAACAGGAACATTTTGAGTTTGGTGACAAACCACATAAGCTTTTAGCTCGCCAATTGAAAAAAACAAGAAAAGGAAAATACTATAACCAAAATTAAATCAGAGAAAGGTGAATTACTAATACTACCTAAAGATATTAATAATAGATATGCCCAATTTTACCAAAACTTATATACATCTAAAATTAAAGTAGAAGATAGTAAAATAAATTTTTTTCTAGATAACTGTAATCTTACAATACTGGACCTTTTGGAACAATTGGAACTAGGAGCTCAAATTACAATCAAAGAAATAGGTGAAACAATAAAATCGCTGAAAAATGGTAAGACACCGGGACCAGATGGTTTTAATAATGAATTTTATAAAAAATTTCAGGAGATAACGACCCCTTATTTATTTAATTTATACTCCCATGCTTTTAAAGAAAACAAACTACCTGAAACACTAACAGAATCAACTATTACGCTTATTCCAAAAAAAGATAAAGATTTAGAAGATCCGGGCTCGTACAGAGCTATATCACTTTTAAATACAGATCAGAAAATTTTAGCAAAGATTTTAGCAAGAAGATTAAGCAAATATATTAGTAAATTGATAAACCCTGATCAAACGGGGTTTATACCTAAAAGATACTCATTTAATAATCTGAGACGCCTGTTTAATATAATGTACTCGCATAAAGTAGAGGAAGAAGATATATCAATTATTTCTTTGGATGCAGAGAAAGCATTTGATCAGGTAGAGTGGCAATACTTATATAAAGTACTACAAAAATTTAATATGGGAGAGAATTTTATAACATGGGTAAAATTATTATATGATAAACCGATGGCAAGAATTTTAACTAATAACATGTTATCTCAAAAATTTCAACAATCAAGGGGTAATAGGCAGGGATGTGCACTATCACCCCTGCTATTTGCCCTTATGATAGAACCCCTGGCTGAAAGTATAAGAATTCATCCGAATATTCAGGGCTATAATACCAGGGACTCAAAGAATAAAATCTCATTATATGCAGACGATATACTTTTATACATTACAAAGTCACAAACAAGCATACCAAATTTATTAAACTTAATAGAGGAATTTGGGTCTTTTTCTGGATATAGAATAAACTGGAACAAAAGTGAAATCATGACATTAAAACCTCAAGAACCTACACACTTATTGAAGTTCCCCTTTAAAATCGCAACAGAAAAATTTAAATATTTGGGTATTCAGACTACTAGAAAATATAAAGCATTATTCAACGCTAATTTCATACCTTTATTAAATAAACTTAATACGCTGATTAAATTTTGGAAAACACTTCCCTTATCATTATTAGGTAGAATAAATGCAATAAAAATGATCTTCCTACCACAATTACTATACCTATTTCAGTCTATACCAGTATATATACCAAAATATTAAAAAAAAAATTAGACTCTAACATTACAAATTATATTTGGGACTATAGATCACATAGAATCACAAAAAAACACTTATGTAAACCAAAAGAGGTCGGGGGACTTTCACTTCCGAATTTTATGTATTATTACTGGGCAGTGCATATTAAGAATATGATTTATTGGTTGGATAGTTCTACCCAACAGACAGAATGGATAAAAATGGAGAAGGAGGATTGCCATCCTTGTAATATAGGAACGATCCTCTTTTCCCCCAAAAAACTGAATAACACAATATATAAGAAGAACCCAATTATATAGGGTACAATAAGAATTTGGAAACAAATAAAATTATCATTAAAATTAAGAAATCTATCACTGTTAATGCCAATAGCGAATAACCCTTTATTTAAACCATCTCTTATTGATAAGACATATAACCAATGGGAAAGTCTCGGAATTAGAAGGATCAGGGATATGTACGAAATGGGAAACCTACTATCATTCCAACAACTACAATTAAAATTTAAATTGAAAAACAACCAATATTTTAAATATCTTCAGATTTGCGACTTTGTGAAAAAATATATACAAGGATATCAAAAAGTAACTCCTGACTTATTGGAAGAAGCAATGAATATTGAAGCTGACTCACAAATATTAATATCCTATTTATATAATAGTATTAAATATAGACCTACCATCGACAGAGGTACTTAGAGAAGAGTGGGAACGGGAATTAATGATAAAAATTACGAAGGTTAAATGGGAAAAATACCTGATATATATTCACAAATGTTCAATTAATGTAAGACATAATCTAATTCAATTTAAAATTGTACATAGATTATATTATTCAAAAACAAGATTGAACAAATTTTATCCAAATATATCCGCCACTTGTGATAAATGTCTAGCCCAAAAGGCTAGACAATAACACACTCCTTAGTTTCCTGCATAAAACTTTATAGGTTTTGGAATGATATTTTTGAAATATTTACAAAATTATTCAAGACAAGAATGGAACCTAATACTGAAATGATTATATTTGGTGTAATGGAAGATGGGAATAAATTGAACACATCTCAAAATCTATTCCTTAACTATGGTTTAATAATAGCAAAAAAATTAATACTTAAATTTTGGAAGGGTACATCAATACCAATGTGGATTGCAAGTATGTTGGACACAGCTCATCTTGAGGAAATGCAATTCCTCCTAATGGATAAATCAGACCAATTCATAACGAGTTGGTCTCCATTCGTCGTTTTTTTGGAATCATATGGTGCAACACAATTGTAAAAAATAACTGTTTCAGGACAGGACGAGGGTTGGTCAAGATTATAAATAATGATCTCCTTTTCTTTTTTATTTTATTTTCTTTTCTCTATTTTCTCTCTCAACTTTCTTCATTTACTCGTTTTCTTTCTTCACACACTATATATTTCACATCTTTCTATCCTTTACTATCTAACTTCTTTTTCTTATTCTCATCTTTTTTCAATGTAACAAAAAAAAAAGAAGTTGTACATAAAATGTATTATGAAAATATATATTAGGCACTTTGGTGCCATATGACTGTACTTACTTCTAATAAAATAAAATATTTTAAAAAAAAGTTTATTTGTCACATACACATACGAGATGTGCAGTGAAATGAAAGTGGCAATGCTCGCGGACTTTTGTGCAAAAGACAAACAACCAAACAACCAAACAAACTATAAACACAATCATAACACACATATTATTTTACATAATAAATAATAGAAGGAAAAACGTTCAGTAGAGTTAGTCCCTGGTGAGATAGGCGTTTACAGTCCGAATTGCCTCAGGGAAGAAACTCCTTCTCAACCTCTCTGTTCTCACCGTATGGCAACGGAGGCGTTTGCCTGACCGTAGCAGCTGGAACAGTCCGTTGCAGGGGTGGAAGGGGTCTCTCATGATATTGTTGGCTCTGGAGTTGCACCTCCTGATGTATAGTTCCTGCAGGGGGGCGAGTGAAGTTCCCATAGTGCGTTCGGCCGAACGCACTACTCTCTGCAGAGCCTTCTTGTCCTTGGCAGAGCAATTCCCAAACCAGATGGTAATGTTCCCGCACAAGATGCTTTCCACCGCCGCAGCGTAGAAACACTGGAGGATCCTCGGAGACACTCTGAATTTCCTCAATTGCCTGAGGTGGTAAAGGCGCTGCCTTGCCTTACTCACGAGTGCTGAGGCGTGTGATGCCCATGTCATATCCTCAGAGATGTGGACTCCCAGATATTTAAAACAGTTCACCCTATCCACAGGATCCCCATTTATCCTCAATGGAGTGTACGTCCTCGGATGATGTGCCCTCCTAAAGTCCACGATCAGCTCCTTCGTTTTTTTGATGTTCAAGAGGAGGCTGTTATCCTGGCACCAGAGTGCTAGATCAGCCACCTCCTCCCGGTAGGCCTTCTCATCGTTGTCTGAGATCAGGCCCACCACCACAGTGTCATCAGCAAACTTAATTATTGAGTTGGAGCTGAACCTAGCCACACAGTCATGTGTGTACAGGGAGTACAATAGGGGGCTGAGGACGCAACCCTGGGGCGATCCTGTGCTCAGGGTGAGGGACTTCGATGTATTCCCTCCCATCTTGACTACCTGGGGCCTGGCAGTGAGAAAGTCCAGGACCCAGGGAGGTGTTGAGCCCCAATTCCAGTAGCTTCCCGGCCAGTCTGGTGGGGACTATCGTGTTGAAGGCTGAACTGTAGTCTATGAACAGCATCCTCACGTAGCCCCCCTTATGGCTGTCCAGATGGGAGAGAGCGGTGTGCAAGACCTGGGAGACCGCATCGTCCGTGGACCTGTTCGGACGGTATGCGAACTGCAACAGGTCCATGTTCCGAGGGAGGAAGGCGCAGATGTGTTTCTTCACCAGCCTCTCAAAGCATTTCATGACTACCGAGGTAAGGGCCACCGGACGGTTGACATTCAGACAGGCTGGGGAGGCATTTTTTGGCACCGGTACAATGATGGATTTTTTGAAGCAGGCAGGGACCACGGACTTGTCCAGGGAGAGGTTGAATAATGTAGTGAGCACTGGAGCTAGCTGCGTAGCACAGGACTTGAGTACTCGCCCCGAGATGCCATCGGGGCCTGCAGCTTTTCTCGCGTTCACCCGTGTCAGAGCCCTCCTCACGTCGTGCTCGGACAGCGGGACATAAGGGACTGCAACATCCTCTGCCTGACTGAAACATGGCTGACCTCGCTGATTCCGGATCAGGTAATCTGCCCAACCGAGTCCTTCACTGTCCACCGTGCTGACAGAACAGAAGCATCTGGGAAATCCAAGGGTGGAGGAGTTTGCTTCATGACCAATAACAACTGGTGCAACCCTGGAAATATCAAGATGCTTTCCCGTTCCCGCTCGCCGGACCTGGAGCACCTGACGATCTCAGGCCGCCCATTCTACCTTCCCCGGGAGTTCGGCTCAGTGATCGTCTACATTCCACCGCAGGCGGACACCGACATGGCACTATCGGCCCTACATGATGTGCTATGTCGACATCAAAACAAGTACCCGGATGCGGCTATGGTGGTGGCTGGAGATTTTAATAAATCAAATCTCAGTGATAGAGGCATAAAGTGAACAGTCACTGTATTTTTCCCAGGGTAGAGGATTCATAAACTAGGCATAGGCTTGAGGTGAGATGGGAGGCATTGAAGAAGGAGTTTGTGGCAATATTTTATTGCAGTGGATAGTGTGTATCTGGAACGAACTGCGAGAAAAGCTATAGAAGTAGAAACAAATACAACTCCTACAGTAATTTGAATAGATGCATAGATTGGAAAGGTTTTGAGGGCAATTATACAGGTATAATTGTATAAAATCATGAGAGGAATAGATCGGGTAGATGCACAAAGGATCTTGCCCAGAGTAGGGCAATTGGGGACCAGAGGACATAGGTTCAAGGTGAAGGGGAAAAGTTTTAATAGTTTTTAAAAGTTTTAACAGAGAAAGGTTGAACAAGTTAGGGCTTTATTCTTTGGAGTGCAGAAGGTTAAGGGGGGACTTGATAGAGGTTTTTAAAATGATGAGAGGGATAGACAGAGTTGACGTGGAAAACCTTTTCCCACTGAGAGTAGGGAAGATTCAAACAAGGGGACATGACGAGAATTAAGGGACTGAAGTTTAGGGGTAACATGAGGGGGAGCTTCTTTACTCAGAGAGTGGTAGCTGTGTGGAATGAGCTTCCAGTGAAGGTGGTGGAGGCAGGTTCGTTTTTATCATTTAAAAATAAATTGGATAGTTATATGGATGGGAAGGGAATGGAGGGTTATGGTCTGAGCGCAGGTATATGGGACTAGGGGAGATTATGTGTTCGGCACGGACTAGAAGGGTCGAGATGGCCTGTTTCCGTGCTGTAATTGTTATATGGTTTATATGGTTATATATGATCTGAGGGGTAACTTTTTCACACAAAGGGTGGTGGGATTACGGAACAAGCTGCCAGATGAGGTAGCTGAGGCTGGGACTATGCCAACATTTAAGAAACAGTTAGACAGGTACATGGATAGGACAGGTTTGGAGGGTTATGGACCAGCACAGGCAGGTGGGACTAGTGTAGCTGGGACATGTTGGCCAGTGTGGGCAAGTTGGGCCGAAGGGCCTGTTTCCACACTGGTGTTTTCAAGAGAGAGTTAGATTTAGCTCCTAGGGCTAAAGGAATCAAGGGATATGGGGAAAAAGCAGGATGATTTTAGGTGATCAGCCATGATCATATTGAATGGTGGTGCTGGCTCGAAAGACCGAATGGCCTACTCCTGCACCCATTTTTCTATGTTTCTATGTTCTTTTGTTTCTATGTATCACTCTATGACGCTATGCTTGCAATTGGGACTAGCCCAGTATAACAACTTGGTCGCCATGGTCAAGATGGGTCGAAGGGCCTGTTTGTGCTGAAAAGCTTTCACGTATCCAGCATCTGTGTTTTTCATTATTTTTCAAGGGTTATTTAAATTGTTGAATCCTGCAACCTTTTCATTTTCCACCAGGTGGCAGTAAATGTTATCTTTTTTTTTGATTGAGCAATGCCTAATCTAAATGTGCAGGAAGGAACTGCGGATGCTGGTTTACACTGAAGATAGACACAAAATGTTGGAGTAACTCAGCGGGACAGGCGACATCTCTGGAGAGAAGGAATGGGTGACGTTTCTGGTCGAGACCCTTCTTCAGACTGGTGAAGGGTCTCGACCCCGAAAGGTCACTCACTCCTCTACAGAGATGCTGCCTGTCCTGCTGAGTTACACCAGCATTTTGAGCCAAATCTGATACCATTGTCATCATAAGAAAAGATAGTACAAAAGGAATAACAAATACACTTCCAATATATGAATATTAGTCCAATATTTTCTACCAGTCTTATTTTTTGAGAACACCATTGTATTTTTTTCACCCAGAGAGTTGTGAATCTGTGGAATTCTTTGCCACAGAAGGCAGTGGAGGCCAATTCGAGAGAGAGTTAGATTTATCTCTCAGGGCTAACGGAATCAAGGGATATGGGGAGAAAGCGGGAACAGGCTACTGATTTTGTATGATCAGCCATGATCATATTGAATGCGGTGCTGGCTCGAAGGGCCGAATGGCCTACTCCTGCACCTATTGTCTATGTTTCTATGTTTAACTAGCTACTTATCTGTAAATGAGGTTCTTGTCATGGGAACGCCATGTATAATAATTGGTTGACTAATTGAACTAAAGGTCACTGATCCAAGATTTACAATTGTCCCTGGACAATGTTTACCAGTGAGGTCCCAGAGGGCTCTGTGTCAGAAGCCACTTTAATTAATGATAACTAAGGAAGTGGCATGGTGGAGCAGCGGTAGAGTTGCTGCCTCACAGCGCCAGAGACCCGGGTTCGATCCTGACTACGGGTGCTGTCTGTACGGAGTTTGTACCTTCTCCCTGTGTCCAGGGACTAACTCTACAGAACGTTTTTCCTTCCATTATTTATTATGTAAAAGAATATGTGTGTTATGATTGTGTTTAAGAGTCAAGAGTCAAGAGTCAAGAGTCAAGTTTATAATTTGTTTGGTTGTTTTGTTGTTTGTCTTTTGCACAAAAGTCCGCGAGCATTGCCACTTTCATTTCATTGCACATCTCGTATGTGTATGTGACAAATAAACTTGACTTGACTTGTCCGCGTGGGTTTTCTCCAGGTGCCCTGGTTTCCTCCCACACTCCAAAGACGTACGGGTTTGTGGGTTTAAATTGCTTCGGTAAAGATTGTAAATTGTCCCCAGTGTGTAGGGTTGCGTTAGCGTGCGGGAATCGCTGGTCGGCGCGGACTCAGTGTGGGTTGAAGGGCCTGATTCTGCCGCCGTATCTCTAGCCTAAACTAAACTAAAGTTCATACATGACCTACAAGTCGCTCAAGGTCGGAGAACGAAGCATCCTGGTAAATCTGCAAGCGATCCAAAGCTTGTTGGAAATGCTGGAGTGGAAACCTCGATAGGCTGGGCGGAGAGAGAGGCAAACAGGCTTCGATGAGGCATGCTGGAATAATTACACTCATAGAATAACACATGCTGAAACAGTCGGGACAACAATATGCTGTTTTAGACTTTAGACTCGCGTCTTTAGGGATACAGCGCCGAAACAGGCCCTTCGGCCCACTGGGTCCGTGCCAACCAGCGATCACCCCTTACACTAACCCACACTTTAGGGACAATTGCATCGAAGCCAATTAACCTACAAACCTGTACGTCTTGGGAGTGTGGGAGGAAACCGGAGCATCCGGAGAAAACCCACGCAGGTCACGGGGAGAACGTACAAAACTCTGCACACACACAGCTCCCGTGGTCAGGATTGAACCTGGGTCTCTGGAGCTGCAAGGCAGCAACTCTACTGCTGGGCCACCATGCCACCCTAATCATTTGCTGATATCTTGAGCAAAAAAAACTGAAGTGCTGGAGGTGCCATAGGGTGGTACAGTGTGGGCACTGAGCATTTGTGGAGAGAATGAGCTAAAGATATTTGGGTTGGGGGACCCTACTTCAGACTGATTGGAGTTGGGGGGGAGAAAGCTGGAATGAAGAGGTGCTCACTTATCTCCCATCCCAGAGTCCCACATTTCCCTTTTCTCCAACCTCAATCTCCCTCCTCCTCCACCCGGCTTTACATTTCACTCCTTTTCTTCTCTTATCTGACACCATTTTGTCTCCGACTCACCTCCGGCCTTTGTCACTTACTCCATCCTATCAAACCTCCCTTGCCTGTACCCACCTATCACTTAGGCACAAAGTGCTGCGTAACGGGGCTGTCCCACTTGGGCGACCTAATCCGCGAGTTCTGCCGAGTTTGCCCTCGACTCATAATAATAATAATAATAATCTTATTTATATAGAACATTTTTAGTCAACTTGCATTGACCCCAAAGTGCTTCACATAATTACATTACATTTACACGCAGGCAAAGGTGGGTGAAGTGTCTTGCCCCAAGGACACAACAACAGTATGCACTCCAAGCGGGATTCGAACCGGCTACCTTCCTGTTCGCCAGCTGAACACTTAGCCCATTGCGCCATCTGTCGTCCCACGCATACTCGCAGCATGGTCGACACGAGGTCCCAGGAGGTCTTTGTAACTCTCCTTCATGTCCCCGCGTACTCGAGGCCTCAGCTAGGTCGCGGCGTATTTTTTCAACGTAGAAAAATGACCGCGAGTAAAAAAAGGTCGCCATGGAAAACATCTATATTTTTTTTACTCGGAGGTTTAGTCGAAGTAGGCCATAGTAGGTCGGCATGTTAGTCGTAGGTAATCGAGGGTAGTCTAAGGTAGTCGTAGATAGTCTTCAACATAGTCGAAGGGAGGTCGAAGGAGATCGAAGGAGGTCGTCTTCACTCTCCACTATTCGGTGTCCAATTCTCCCAATGGAAGGGAGGTTGGTTTGTGTGATGTTCTGGAAATAAGCCATAAATAACCATCTATTCGTCGTAGAAAGCATTTTATCGGGATGCATCACAGCACGGTTTGGGAACAGCTCCGTCCAAGACCGCAAGAAATTGCAGCGAATTGTGGACGCAGCCCAGACCATCGCACAAACCAACCTCCCTTCCATTGACTCCATCTACACCTCACGCAGCCTTGGCAAGGCCAGCAGCATCATCAACGACCAGTCGCACCCTGGCCACTCCCTCTTCTCCCCTCTCCCATCAGGCAAAAGGTATAGAAGTGTGAAAACGCACACCTCCAGATTCAGGGACATCTTATCAGGCAATTTCTGATTCATCCTACTACAACTAGAGACCAGTGCTGAACTACTATCTACCTCATTGGGGACCCTCGGACTATCCTTGACCAAACTTTACTGGCTTGCACTAGACGTTATTCCCTTATCAAGAAATCTACACACTGTAAATGGCTTGATTGTAATCATGTATTGTCTTCCCACTGTTGACAAAATTGCTGGAGAAACTCAGCGGGTGAGGGCAACATCTATGGAGCGAAGGAAATAGGCAACGTTTCGGGTCGAAACCCTTCTTCAGACTCTTTCCATTGACTGGCTAGCAAGCAACAAAAGCTTTACACTGTACCTCGGTACGCGTGACAATAAACTAAACTTAACTGAACTGAACCAAGAATCAGGCTGAAGAATATTGACTTGTTCGGACCATATAAAGATACAGTTTGAAGTTAGGTAACCACTGCTATTCGCCACCAGCATTATCAGTCTGTGCAACTGGTCCACCACAATGTGCTAAAACGCTGAGAACTATATTCTGCACTCTGTATCTTCCCCTTTGCTCTACCTATTGTACACGAGTTCGAACTGATTGTATCTATGCGTGACATGGGTGTATTTGGATAGCATGCGAAAGAAAGCTCTTCACGTACATGTGACGATAATAAGCCTGAACCTATTGCTATCTTCGATGTATATTAATGATTTGAATTTCGGGGTTAGTTTGCAGATGGCAGGAAACTTTTTGCAGATGGCACACAGTTTGCAGATGGCAGGAAACTTTAAGCGAAGGAACTCAGCGGCTATGGGGACATCTGCAGAATAGAGGTGTACAAGATCATGAATAGATCGTGTAGATGCACACAGTCTCTTGACCAGAGTAGGGGAGTCGAGAACCAGAGGACATAGGTTTAAGGTGATGATGGAAAGATTTAATGGGAATCTGAGGGGTAACGTTTTTCCGCTCTAGTATCTTTGTATGGAACGAGCTGCCAGAGGAAGTAGTTGAGGCGGGGGCTATCGCAACATTTGAGATGCAACTTCATCTCTGCTCTCTTGACGTCCTCTGTTGTATAACGTTGGTACCTCCGCCAATGTAAAGCACTTTGGTCAACGTGAATTGTTTTTTAAATGTGCTATAGAAATAAAAGTGACTTGACTTGTCTTGACTTGAGTGGGAGACTCACAGAGAGAGACTCAGTTCCATCAGTTTAACTCCTCTCATGCCTCCAAAACCTTCTGACTCAGAGATGAGAATGCTATCACTAGGATCAAGACCGACACCAGTCTCAATAGGGTGATATCAAAACATCTTTTACATATGACTAATCTGCGATTGCTCCCCTGATACTGTATTTCATGAGGTGGCCAGATAGCAAAGTCTCTGCCTGACAGCTTCACTAACCCAGATTCCATCCTGACTCCCATTTCCATTGTGTGTGGAGTTTGCATGTTCTCCCTGTGACTGCGTGGGTTTCCACCGGGTGCTCCAGTCTCCTCCCACACCCCAAAACATGCAGGTTGTTCAGTTTAAGGGCCTGTCCCACTTTCACGACCTAATTCACGACCTCTGCCGAGTTTGCCCTTGACTCGTACTCGCAGCATGGTCGTCACAAGGTCGTAGGAGGTTGTAGGTAGGTCGTAGGTAGGCCGTAGGAGGCCGTGATGCTAATCGTAGGTACTCGAGGCATCAAGTAGGTCGGGGCGTTTTTTCTAGCCTGATGAAAAATGTCCACGAGTAAAAAAAGGTCGTGAATTAGGTCGTGAAAGTTTGACAGGACCTTTACTCTAGATTGTAGTCGTTAGAGATGCAGCGCGGAAACAGATGCCCGTACACTAAAGCTATCCTACACACCAGGCACCATTTACAATTTACAGAAGCCATTTAACCTACAAACCCTGTACGCCTTTGGAGTGTGGGAGGAAACCGGAGCACCTGGAGAAAACCCACGGAGAGAACGCACAAATTCCTTACAGACAGCACCCGTAGTCAAGATCGAACCCGGGTCTCTGGCGCTGTAAGGCAGCAACACTAATGCTACACCACCGTGTTGCCCTAATTGATCACTGTTAATTCCAGTTTGGTTTAGACATGCGGCTCGGAAACAGGACCTTCGGCCCCACCAAGTTTGCACAGACCGATGGTCCCTGTACACCGACACCACCCTACACGTTATGGACAATTTGCAATCTTTACCGGTGCCAATTAACCCACAAACTTGTACGTCTTTGGAGTGTGGGAGGAAACCGGAGCACCAGGAGAAAACCCACGCAGTCACAGGGAGAACTTACAAACTCCGTACAGACAGTACCCATAGTCAGGATTGAACCCGGGTCTCTGGCGCTGTAAGGCAGCAACTCTACCGCTGCGCCACCGTGCCGTCCTAATTGGGCGTTTATTTGACATTAATAAAAAAACATTATAGTATAAACATGTGAATGAAATAAAATACCAGAGCAAAATGAGGCTCCAGACTTGTGGTTGTTGGGTTGAGCTTCAGTGTGAAAAATATACATCTACTAGATGATTCCTCAGTGGCCCAGAAGATGATGCCGCAATCACCCTGGCTTTTAGCAAAAAGAAAATAGATGATCGAAAAGAATGGCTGACCAATTTCATCTGGGGTCATCAGGTGGACAACACCTGGAGTATTGTGTGCAGATTTGTTCTCCAAACCCGAAGGACATTCTTGTTATTGAGGGAGTGCAGCGTAGGTTCATCAGGTTAATTCCCGGGATGGCGGGACTGTCATATGTTGATAGAATGGAGCAGCTGGGTTTGTATTCTCTGGAATTGAGAAGGATGAGAGGCGATCTTATTGAAACATATACGATTATTAAGGGTTTGGACACACTAGAGGCAGGAAACATGTTCCCGATGTTGGGGGAGGTCAGAACCAGGGGCCACAGTTTAAGAATAAGGGGTAAGCCATTTAGAACGGTGATGAGGAAACACTTTTTCACACAGAGAGTTGTGAGTCTGTGGAATTTTCTGCCTCAGAGGGCGGTGGAGGCTGGTTCTTCGGAAGCTTTCAAGAGAGAGCTGGATCGAGCTCTTAAAGATAGCGGAGTCAGGGGATGTGGGGAGAAGGCAGGAACGGGGTACTGATTGGGGATGATCAGCCATGATTACATTGAATGACAGTGCTGACTATAAGGGCCGAATGGCCTACTCCTGTACCTGTTGTCTATTGTGTTTCGGGTCTCACAACATCAGACACCCTCGCCCAGGCGACCCAGCCGGGGTTGATCAGGCCCCAACTTGCGCCCCAGCAGCAACCGCCCACGGATCAGCCATCTTAGTAACCACTCTGCAGGGGTTGGGAGACTCTAGTGTGTGTAGGGACTGGGCTCTGTGGGGGTGAGTCCCGGCCAGGCTCCTCCTGCATCTCACCAGGTTCAAGGCCTGTCCTCTGCACCACTTTCTCCTTCTCCGAGCATTTCATTCTCGCCGGATGGATTTTTAGGCCATTGTGGAGAAATGCTACCTGGCTGTGGTGGCGTTGACATAGGTTTAAGGTGAGAGGGGGAAAGATTTAATAGGGTTCTGAGGGGTAACGTTTTCATGTCAAGGGTGGTAGATATATGGAATAAGCTGCCAGAGGAGGTAGTTGAGTCAGGTACTATTGCACTTAGACAGGTACAAGGACTGGATAGTTTTAGAGGGATGTGAGCCAAATGCAGGCAGGTGGGACTAGTGTAGATGGGACATGTTGGTTGGTGCGGGCAAGTTGAGCCGAAGGGCTTGTTTCCACAACGTATGGCTCCATGAATTTCCAACTGTGGAACTGGCAAAAGGACTAAGGAGGAGGAAGGGGACAAGAAGGGAGGGAAGGGGAGGTAGGAGGGGGAGTGTGGGATAAAGTTGCTTACCCACAGATGCTGGCCTGTCTTCACGCTGTAAGACCCTATGACTCTATTTGGAGTTAGATTTTGATTGTGTAATGGTAAATTTTCGACTTTTCCAGTGTCCTCTTTTCCAGTTGCCACTACTACACATGTACAGTAGGAGTGATCTAAAGGGGCTGTCCCACTTGGGCGATCTAATTGGCAAGTTTAGAAGAGTTTGAAAAAATGACATGTTGAAGACCTCCTTCGACTATGTTGAAGACCAGTTTCAACTAGCTACGACTAACTTCGGGAAAATTGGCACCGAATAGTGGAGAGTGAAGACGACCTCCTTCGACCTCCCTTCGACTATGATGAAGACTATGTACGACTACCTTCGACTACCCTCGATTACCTACGACTAACATGCCGACCTACTACGACTAAAAAAAGTATCGATTTTTTCCATGGCGACCTTTTTTTACTCGTGGGCATTTTTTAACATATCGGAAAAAAAAACGCCGCGACCTAGCTGAGGCCTCGAGCACGCAGAGACCACACTTGAACATGAAGGAGAGTTACGAAGACCTCCTACGACCTCGTATCGACCATGCGAGTATGAGTCGAGGGCAAACTTGCCAGAACTCGCGGATTAGGTCGCCCAAGTGGGACAGGCCCTTTACGTCGACCTAATAGAACAGATCTTCCAGTCATTATTTCCAGTTTAACTGGTTGTCTATTGAAGTAGTTGTACAAACAAAGATATGAACGTACCAGGTTTTCATTATTCTGCATGCATGTTGTAGCTGGCTGTTCTGTCCCTGGTCTGGCGAGAACTGTATGCTCTCCCTCCCTGTGTCTGTCACTTCCAGTCCCCTATACCCATATATATATACACCATACACTGTGCATCTAATGAACAAGTGAACAAAATAATACTGCAAGATATTTCTAGACAAAATAATATAATATACCAACAGTAGCTAGCCTAAACATAAATGGTTCCTATAGGATGTCATGTCCCTCAAAGTTTGAGAGAATTAGTCAAGTATAAAAGTGAAAAGGGATCTCAGACCTGAAAGATTAACTGTTTCTCCTTCCGCAGATGCTGCCTGACCTGCTGAGATTTTCCAGCTTCTACGAAGTAAAAGTACGGTTGACAATCTCCCGATACATGAAGCTATCACTAACATATAAGATAGAGCTGTACGGCAAAGAAACAGGCCCTTCAGCCCACAATGTCAGTGACGAACATGATGCCAAGATGGACACAAAGTGCTGGAGTAAGTCATCGGGTCGGGCAGCATCTCTGGTAAAAAACAAGAGGTGACGTTTTGGGTCTGGTCCCTTCTACAGGGTAAGAGGCTGAGGAAGGGACCCGACCCAAAATGTCACATCTTCCTTTTCACCAGAGATGCTGCCTGACCCGCTGAATTACTCCAGAACTTTGTGTCAATTTTCGGTATAAACCAGCATCTGCAGTTCCTTCCTACACATCTTGCCAAGATAAAATGGGCGGTCACGGTGGCGCAGCAGTAGAGTTGCTGCCTTACAACGAATGTGGCGCCGGAGACATGGGTTCGATCCTGACAACGGTCGCTGTCTGCACGGATTTTGTACGTTCTCCCCGTGACCTGCGTGGGTTTTCTCCGAGATCTTCGGTTTCCTCCCACACTCTAAAGACGTGCAGGTTTGTAGGTTAACTGGCTTGGTAAATGGAAACATTGTCCCTAGTGGGTGTAGGATGGTGTTAATGTGCGGGGATCGCTGGTCGGAGCGGACCCGGTGGGCCGAATGGACCTGTTTTCCGTGCTGTATCTCTAAACTAAACTAAATTAAACTAAACTAAACTAATCTCATCTACCTGCACATTAAATTGTTCGAATCTGACAAAGGAACACAGATTTAAACCAGTAATGGGAAATAATGCAGGAGTGATTTACTTCCATTTCTGCTCTCAAAGTGTGATCAAGACATAGAATGGATTCCAAATAGAATAGTGAGGATGAAAAATGAAAAAGAAAATTGGAATTGTGTGGGTCTTCCGAGATAATTGAACTGAAATAGGTCAAAAAAGACTTCATCCCCACAGATTCATCTTCCTTAATTAGTTTTCCGATCACAATCCTAGACTGCAGAATTCAACTTTTGTGCTCTTTCATACTGGAAACACACTTTTTCTTGTCAAAAAGGCTTTGGGTACATTGGCCTTCACCAGTCAGAGTAGTGTTTATTTTAGTGTAGTTTAGAGATACAGCGCGGAAACAGGCCCTACAGCCCACCGACCGGGTCCACGACGACCAGCGATCCCCGCACACTAACACTATCCTACACCCACTAGGGACAATTTTTACATTTACCAAGCCAATTAACCTACAAACCTGTACGTCAATGGAATGTGGGAGGAAACCGAGGATCTCGGAGAAAACCCATGCGGATCACGGGGAGAACGTGCAAACTCCGCACCGACAGCACCCGTAATCGGGATCGAACCCGGGTCTCCGGCGCTGCGTTCGCTGCAAGGCGGCAACTCTACCGCTGCGCCACCGTGATGATTGAGTATAGAGGTTGGGAGGTCATGTTGCAGTTGTATACGATGTTGGTGAGACCCATGTTATAAGAAGGATGTAGTCAAGCTATAACGGGTACAGAGATGATTTCAAAGGCGTGCACGTTTGTGGGTTAATTGGCATCTGTAAATTGTCCCCTCGTGCAGGATAGAACGAGGGAACAGGTGATCGCTGATGGGCTGAAGGGTCTACACCCACTGCATCTCTAAACCTAAAAACTAAAACACACCTGTAGCACTGGACAACCTTTTTACAATCTGTGCCAGATTTACAAACCAAACCACTGTCGCTGAATCTGGAGGTGTGCATTTTCACACTTCTGTACCTTTTACCTGATGGGAGAGGGGAGAAGAGGGTGTGAGACGTCCTTGATCATGCTGCTGGCCTTGCTATTTTTGCTGCTATTTTTGTCTTGTTCCAAGTTTAGATAAAGTAATTTAGTGAGGTATTCATGGTAGTGTAGCGTGGAAGCAGGCCCCTCCACCCAATGAAGGGCATTGATACGTGGATGTGGAAAGGATGTTTCCGCTGGTGGGAGAGTCTAGGACCAGAGGGCATAACCTCAGAATTAAAGGGCGCTCTTTTAGAAAGGAGGTGGGTAGGAACCTCTTTAGTCAGTGGGTGGTTAATCTGTGGACCATCGCCACAGAGGGCTGTGGAGGCCAAGTCAGTTGATATTTTCTAAGGCAGAGATAGACAAATTCTTAATTAGTAGGGGGTCAAGGGTTATGGGGAGAAGGCAGGAAAATGGGATGAGGTGGCCGAGATCAGCCATGATTGAATGGCGGAATGGACTCGATGGGCCAAATGGCCTAATTCTGCTCCTATAACTTGTGAATGTTATTACGATGATCATGACCACCATTTCACACATTTTCACGGAACCTACACTATTCCAATATTTTATTCCCCACACATTTTCAACAACTCTCAACTATTTCAAAACCTTTCACCTATACACAATTTTACAATGGCAAGTCAACCTATCAACCCGCACCCCTTTGGGATATTGGAGGAGACTGGAGCACTCGGAGGAATCCCACGCGGTCACGGGGAGAACATGCAACCTCCGTACAGACAGCACTCGTAGTCAGGATCGAACCCGGGTCTCTGGCGCTGTGAGGCAGCAGCTCTACCAACGGTGCCACCGTGCCGACCAGTTCTTTTCCTTGATAAACAAATTTAGTTTAGTTTCATTTTTTTAGTTTTAGTTTAGCGATACAGCACAAAAACAGGCTCCTCGGCCCACCGGGTCCGCGCCGACCAGCGATCCCCGCACATTAACACTATCCTACACCCACTAGGGACAATTTTTACATTTACCAAGCAAATTAACCGACAAATCTGTACATCTTTGGAATGTGGGTGGAAATGGAAGATCTCGGAGAAAACACACACAAGTCGCGGGGAGAACGTTCAAACGCCGTACAGACAACGCCCGTAATCAGAATCGAACCCGGGTCTCTGGCGCTGCATTCACTGTAAGGCAGCGACTCTACCGCTGCACCACCGTGACTGCCACCGTGAAGTTGTAGGATTTTACATCCTACTGGTACAGTCTGATTGGCGCAACTCAACATATTGGGCAAATAACCAGTGATGGAAATGGGGGGGGGGTATGCAGGGGTACGGCGTTCCCCTACTTTTCAGTTTCCAGCTCGGGTTTAATGAGTACTGCAGAAAGATTTGAGTCGTTTATCACTTTATTCAACTCAGACGTAAACGATTTGTTAACTGCCACTGTTAGCACTTGTTAACAGCCAGTAGTTAACACGTAGTAATACAATGTGTCATCAATACATCGATCCACATTCCTCAGTAAATTTAATTGTGTTTTGACCATGTATTAATGACGCCGCATTCCTTTGAATAAAATTCAAGGGAGAATTTCTTAAGCTCACTGTCAGGGCTACCGATCCGCGAGCACGGGCTCGGGTAAAGTCACGTTATTTTATTATTCCACTTTATTTATTTGCCGTGCTGCCGCTGTGCCTCTCTGCCGCTGTGCCTCTCTCTCTCTCTCCCTCTCCCTCTATGCTGCTCTGCTGCTCTCCCTCTCTCGCTCTCTGCCCCTCTCCCTCTCTCGCTCTCTGCCCCTCTCCCTCTCTCGCTCTCTGCCCCTTCCCTTCTCTCGTTCTCTGCCCCTCTCCCTCTCTCGCTCTCTGCCCCTCTCCCTCTCTGCCGCTCTCTCTGTTTTTATGTAGAGGGGTAATAGAGAAGTGTTCCGGACTGTGAGCTCACTGACTGAATGATACAGACGACCTGACTGAAAATCACACCCTTGCGATCAATTATTTTAGGGTAAGCCTTTCTTGAGTGGTGATTATTTTATTGTGGGTGGTTTTATTTAGCAAAACAATAGTGCAAGCGGAAATATTTTATTATATATCACTATCAAATCACTATTAAATATCTATAAATTTCAGATTTGTGTACTCCTGTGAAAGTGAGCATACTGAGATACTTTAAAAGACAGCATCTTCAGATCGATGAAGAAATAAATGATAATGAAAATACAGCCAGAAAATAAGGCAAAATTACTTGAAAATGATAATGTAACTGATGCAGCTGTTTCGCCTGATACTGCATGTGAAGACATTTCAAAAGATATTGAAAAATGTGATCTTCCAGGCTGTTGGACACAAGTAATGTACTTAAACAAAAAGAAAGAATATCCCTGGCTAATTGTTAAAAACAGAAAACTAGGATACAGCGTATGCAACAAGTGTCATCTTGGACTTGAACGAACGAACACACGGAATTCATTTGTCTTGTGAGTGGTGCAGTGTTAATTCGTAGTAGGAGTAAGTGCTGACAAAGCAAAACAGTTAATGAGTTTAAGAAAAAAGATTTTTAAGCACCAAAATAGTGAAGCTCAAACCAGATGCCAAAAAATCCATGAAACAGCTGAAAACAAAGCAATCGAAAATGTAGTGTACATGTCACTGAAAAAGGACGAAGCAAAAACAGGTTGAGTTTTTTGAACTGTATATAATATTGTACACAAAGGTAGGCCATACACAGATATGTCTTCTGATATTGAACTGCAAGAAAGAAACAGCATTGACTTAAGTAAGTCATGCGCAGATGTTTCTCACCACATAAAGAACCAGATGCGAAAGGCAGTGGTGGAAAATATAATTA
Organism: Leucoraja erinaceus; assembly: GCF_028641065.1. Taxonomy (NCBI): domain Eukaryota; kingdom Metazoa; phylum Chordata; class Chondrichthyes; order Rajiformes; family Rajidae; genus Leucoraja; species Leucoraja erinaceus. The sequence goes on from NC_073379.1 coordinate 6,963,607, forward strand.
CAAAACAATCTAAAATGTCTATTATGATTGATTACTACCATTAATGGGAAAACTGTGTCAACAGAATAGAGAGAGTACAGAGGAGATTTACTAGAATGTTGCCTGGGTTTCAACAACTAAGTTACAGAGATAGGTTGAATAAGTTAGGTCTTTATTCTCTGGAGCGCAGAAGGTTAAGGGGGGACTTGATAGAGGTCTTTAAAATGATGAGAGGGATAGACAGAGTTGATGTGGACAAGCTTTTCCCTTTGAGAATAGGGAAGATTCAAACAAGAGGACATGACTTCAGAATTAAGGGACAGAAGTTTAGGGGTAATATGAGGGGGGAACTTCTTTACTCAGAGAGTGGTAGCGGTGTGGAATGAGCTTCCAGTGGAAGTGGTGGAGGCAGGTTCATTGGTATCATTTAAAAATAAATTGGATAGGCATATGGATGAGAAGGGAATGGAGGGTTATGGTATGAGTGCAGACTAAGGTGAAAAAAAAGTTGTTCGGCATGGACTTGTAGGGCCGAGATGGCCTGTTTCCGTGCTGTAATTGTTATATGGTTATATGGTTATATGTTCTAGTAGTCTGCTGGAGAGCAGCAGTTGGTGAATCTTCCCAACCTATATCATTCTGTTTTGACTCAGAACATATGAACTTGGTGCAAATGCAAAATCTATACATGATGGGTTTCTAAGTTGCTTACAAAGAGGTGGTTTTTCAATACAGTACCTAAAAGAAAATGTGATATCACTTGTAACTGGTGCATCAGTAATGTTAGGACAAAATGCAAGGGGTGCAAAACTATTTTTTGATGATTTCCCTAATGCAACAGTTTGGCACTGTGCCACTCACAGGCTTGAACTCAGCGTAGGTGATGTTATAAGTGAAGTTGCAGGTTTGAATCATTTTCAGATATTTTGTGATAAATTGCATTCCTTATATCATAGGTCTCCAAAGAATCAGGATGTGTTAACTGCATGCGCTGAGGCTCTTCACTGTCAACTATTGAAATTGGTCGTGTTTTCAGTGTGAGATGGGTTGCTTTTTCTTACCGAATTGTAAAGGCGATGTGGCCGTCTTATCAAGCTATTTGGGAGCATTTTGGAAAAGCAAACTGTGATGCTTCAAGATCTAGTGCAAAGTACGAGGGGCAGATAAAAGTATTAGAATCATCAGCTTTCGTAAATAATTTGGGCTTGTTGATGGACAGTTTGCTAGAGTTGTCTGAACTGCAGAACCGAATGCAATATACCATTATGGAACATTCAAACAGAGAGAGAGGGAATGAGAGAGAGAGAGAGAGAGAGATGCCAGAAAGCAGCGATGACATATAATACACAACAAACTTTATTATCAATACACAATAAACCAGTTATGCATTCTTGTACTCTTACACGGGTTTGACTGCACATTAAAAAAATCCCCCCCCCACCTTCCTTCCCAACCTCAGCCTCACGGACCTTAGAGTACCCCTAGTTCCTAAAACCCATTTCCATCACTGCAAATAACTGAGCAATTAGTTTATCAACTTAAGTAAGAGACACAAGAAATGGATAGTTATGCAATATAACTTAGGTCAAATTAATAATTCCATATCTCCCAGATAGAGTACATAGTGCCATTTAGTTTAGTTTATTTTCACGTGTACTGAGGTACAGTGAAAAGCTTTACTTGGGCAATAACCAACCTGATCTCCCTGTGGCTCAGCACTTCACCACCCCATCCTATTCCGAATCCGACCTTTCTGTCCTGGGCCTCCTCCATGGCCAGAGTGAGTCCCACCGTAAATTGGAGGAGCAGCACCTCATATTTCACTTGGGTAGTTTACACCCCAGCAGTATGAACATTGACTTCTCCAATTTCAGGTAGTCCTTGCTTTCTCCCTCCTTCCCCTCCCCTTCCCAGCTCTCCCACAGCCTACTGTCTCCACCTCTTCCTTTCTTTCCCCCCCCCCCCACCCACCCCCACATCAGTCTGAAGAAGGGTCTCGACCCAAAACGTCACCTACTCCATAGATGCTGCCTCACCCGCTGAGTTTCTCCAGCATTCTTGTCTACATTGGGCACTATCCAGTCGGCGGAAGGATTTTAAATGATTACAAATCAAGCTATCCACGGTGTCGATGTATCCATGTTACAGGGAATAATATTTAGTCCAAGATAAAGTCCAGTAGAGACCAATCAAAGATAGTCCGAGGATCTCCACGAGGTAGGTAGTAGCTCAGGACAGCTCTCTAGTCAATGGTAGGATGGTTCAGTTGCCTGATAACAGCTGGGAAGAAACTGTTCCTGAATCCGGAGGTGTGCGTTTTCACACTTCTGTACATCATGCCTGATGGGAGAGGGGAGAAGAGGGAGTGGCCGGGGTGCGACTAGTCCTTGATTATGCTGCTGGCCTTGCCGAGGCAGCACGACGGGTAGATGGAGTCAATGGAAGGGAGGTTGGTTTGTGTGAAGGTCTGGGTTGCGTCCGCAACTCTCTGAAATTGCCCTCCTTCCCAAGCTGGTGGTTTTCAGTCTGGGCAGGGGAGATCTGCGATGTGTTGAGCTGAATATGTCAGGTTTATCATGTTAGGCAATTATTCAGCATAATCTCTCCCTTCTGCTCTGCCCGAGAGCGCTTCACTCTTCACTGGGAAGCCTGCCATCACTAAAACAGGATCATTAGCTCTGTGAAATGGAGAGTGATCACTGCGACTGCCCTTGAGAGTCAGAGTCATACAGTGTGGAAACAGGCCCTTCTGCTCAACTTGCCCACAACTTGGCCCATCTGCACTAGTCCCACCTGCCTGTGTTTGACCCATATCCCTCTAAACCTGTCCTATCCATGTACCTGTCTAAATGTTTCTGAAACATTGCAATAGTCCCTGCCTCAACTACCTCCTCCGGCAGCTCGTTCCATACACACACCACCGCTTGTGTGAAAAAGTTACCCCTCAGGTTCCTATTAAATTTTTCCCCTCTCACCTTAAACCTATGTCCTTTGGTTCTCAATTCCCCTACTTTGGGCAAGAGACTCTGTGCATCTACCCGATCTATTCCTCTCATGATTTTGTACACCTCTGTAAGATCACCCCTCATCCTCCTGCGCTCCACGGAATAGAGACCCAGCCTGTTCAACCTCTCCCTATAGCTCAGCCCCTCGAGTCCTGGCAACATCCTCGTACATCTTCTCTGCACCCTCTGTGCCAGGTGTTGGACAGTAGAAGATGGGAATCCATTGAAGAGTAGTTCTAATTGCAGCCCAATCACTTTAATGGAGAAAATGTGGATTCAGAATTTGGGATCAGACCTGCTCCCAACTCTACTCCCTGTAGACAAAAATACTGGAGAAACTCAGCGGGTGAGGCAGCATCTATGGAGAGAAGGAATAGGTGACGTTTCAGGTCGAGACCCTTCCATCCACTCCCTGTATTATGTACTCTATCTGGGAGATATGAGGTTGTGTCTAATTGTGACTTTTAGTTTAGTTTAGTTTAGAGAAACAATGCAGAAACAGGCCCTTCAGCCCACCGAGCACACCGACACACATTAACTCTATCCTACACACAATTTGTTTTCAAGAGAGAGTTACTGTAGATTTAGCTCTTAGGGCTAAGGGAATCAAGAGATATGGGGAGAAAGCCGGAACGGGGGTACTGAATTTGGATGATGAGCCATGATCATATTGAATGGCGGTGCCTGCTCGAAGGGCCGAATGGCCTACTTCTGTAACCCATTTTCTATGTTTCTATGTTAATTTAAATTTATACCAAGCCAAGTAACATACAAACCTGTACGGCTTTGGAGTGTGGGAGGAAACCGGAGCACCCGGAGAAAACCCACGCAGGTCATGGGGAGAACGTACAAACTCCGCACAGACAGCACCCGGAGTTAGTCAGGATCGAACCCGGGTCCCTGACGCTGTAAGGCGGCAACTCTACCGCTATGCCATGGTGCCGCCTTCTTCGACTGTGTGAAGGGTGGGGCTTTAGTAGGTAATTGTAGGGATGCTGATTTGGCTGCAACTCTGACCTCACAGAGAGTAACAACCAGAGTACTGAAAATTGCTCGAAATGTTGCTGCTTTTACATGGAAGTGCACAACACAGGAACAGGCCCTGTGGCCTACAATGTCTGTGCCCTACTCTTGGAACTCAATGGAGCGGCTGGACTTGTATACTCTGGAATCTAGAAGGATGAGAGGATATCTTATTGAAACATATAAGATTATTAAGGGATTGGACACGCTAGAGGCAGGAAACATGTTCCCGATATTGGGGCAGTCCAGAATCAGGGGGTCACGGCTTAAGAATAAGGGGTAGGCCATTTAGAACGGAGATGAAGAAAAAAAATTTCACCCAGAGAGTTGTGAATCTGTGGAATTCTCTGCCACAGTGGAGGCTGATTCTCTGAATGCTTTCAAGAGAGTGTTATGCCCCTGCCCCACTTAGGAAACCTGAACGGAAACCTCTGGAGACTCTGCGCCCCACACAAGGTTTCCGTGCGGTTCCCGGAGGCTGCAGGCGGTTGCCGGAGGTTGCAGGTAGTGGAAGCAGGTAGGGAGACTGACAAAAACCTCCGGGAACTGCACGGAAACTTTGGGTGGAGCGCAAAGTCTCCAGAGATCTCCGTTCAGGTTTCCTAAGTGGGACAGGGGCATAAGATAAAGATAGCGGAGTCAGGGGATATGGGGAGAAGGCTGGAATGGGGTACTGATTCTGGATGATCAGCCATGATCACATTGAATGGTGGTGCTGGCTCTAAGGGCTGAATGGCCTACTCCTGCACCTATTGTCTGTTGTCTACCTGCAGATGACCCATATCCCCAAATTCCCTGCATATCCTTGATCCTATCCAAAAGTCTCATATCATATGTGCCTCCACCTGCATTTCAGGCACCCACCACTGTGTGTGTGTGTGTGTGTGTGTGTGTGTGTGTGTGTGTGTGTGTGTGTGTGTGTGTGTGTGTGTGTGTGTGTGTGTGTGTGTGTGTGTGTGTGTGTGTGTGTGTGTGTGTGTGTGTGTGTGTGTGTGTGTGTGTGTGTGTGTGTGTGTGTGTGTGGTGTGTGTGTGTGTGTGTGTGTGTGTGTGTGTGTGTGTGTGTGTGTGTGTGTGTGAGAGCTCAGGCCCTCAAGGCCCGGCAACATCCTCGTAAATCTTCTCAGTTCACACCGTTTACATTTATTTGTAGCGCTTTGTGATCTCAGTTTGAGTGTCGATGTCACGTTCTATAGATAGGTTAGAATAAGCAGATATCCAACACTGTCTTTTCTCACCTGCTGCACAAAATTGATGACATGTTATCATGTTAGTACGTGACTTTAAGTTGCAATCTGCAAGTTTCCAGTAATGTTATCAAGGCCATCAGCTCAGTTGAGTGTCAAACACTGCACCCTGTTTAAACTTCACCTGCAAAAGTTGATACAAAGTTCATTGAATAAACCTTTATTGTGCGCGATCTCCCACTTCCCATCCATCTGATACAAAAGGTGACACAAAAGTGGGTGTTTTTTGCAGATAGTGAAGATGGTTGTCAAAAATGGCAGCAGGCTCTGGATCGATTGGCCAGGTGGGCTGAGGAATGGTTGATAGAATTTAATGTGGACAAGCTTTTCCCTTTGAGAATAGGGAAGATTCAAACAAGAGGACATGACTTCAGAATTAAGGGACAGAAGTTTAGGGGTAATATGAGGGGGAACTTCTTTACTCAGAGAGTGGTAGCGGTGTGGAATGAGCTTCCAGTGGAAGTGGTGGAGGCAGATTCATTGGTATCATTTAAAAATAAATTGGATAGGCATATGGATGAGAAGGGAATGGAGGGTTATGGTATGAGTGCAGGAAGGTGGGACTTAGGGGAAAAAAAATTTTTGTTCGCCACGGACTTGTAGGGCCGAGATGGCCTGTTTCCGTGCTGTAATTGTTATATGGTTATATGGTTAATACAGAGAAATGTGAGATGTTGCATTTTGAGACGTCTAACATGGGCAGGACCTACACAGTGAATGGTAGGCTTCTGGGTCGTGTTGTAGAAAGGGTTTGCCAACGGTCCCGAATTAGCCGTATATTGGGCTAAATTGGTTTGTCCCGTACGGGACCGCCCTTGTCCCGTATTTGACCGCTACTACTCGGGTCGAGGGAACTGTCGGGACGGAGCTCCGCATCCGGCCCCGCCTCACCCGTCCCGACGTAGTGCAGCCCATGGAGTGCAGCAGCAGCAGCAGCGCCTCGCCCGTGGCCCCGTCGCTCGGCAGCCCGGCCAGCTGTCCGACCTTCGGACCTTCGCTTACCGCCGACACCACCACCCCTCCCCCTCCTTCTCATGGCCGATCATCGGTTCGTGAGTTGGATGGGGCGCCGGACATTGCGTGCGACGTCGCTCGGCCCGAGCCAGAACTCCTCAGCTGGCCCGCCGGCTGGGCTTTGTGTACAGTCCAGCACCCGGGCCAACTCATCATTCACCCAGCCACGGCCCTTATTTGGGAGTGAGGAAGTTGGCAACCCTGGTGGTAGAGCAGAGGGACCTAGAAGTGCAGGTGCATGGTTCCTTGAAGGTGGCGTCACAGGTAGAGAAGGTGGTCAAAAAGGATTTTGGCACCTTGGCCTTCGCCAGTCAGAGTATAGAGTATAGAAGTTGGGAGGTTTACACAAAGGGTGGTGGGTGTATGGAATGAGCTGCCAGAGGAGGTGGTTGAGGCAGGGACTGTCCCAACGTTTAAGAAGGTACATGGATAGGACAGTTTTGGAAGGGTATGGGCCAAACGTGGGCGGTGGGACTAATGCAGTTGGGACATGTTGGCCAATGTGGGCATGTTGGGCCGAAGGGCCTGTTTCCATGCTGTATGACTCCATGACTCTACCAATAATAAGGGATAAATTTGGTATCAAGCTTTGAGACCATGATGTGAAATCAACAACATCTTCTGATACCGTTGGCATTAATATTACCAACATTGATGTGATAGCCAAGAAGGCACACAAAGGCCTCCTCATCCTTAAGGGGCTGTCCCACTGTACGAGATAATTCAAGAGCTCTCCCGAGTTTAAAAAAAAATCAAACTCGTGGTAAGCGCGTAGAATGTACGCGGCGGGTACGTCGGAGCTCGGGACGTCTCTTAGCGCCTCGTAACGCTAACGGCAGGTACTCGGGAAATGCAGTAAGCTCGTGAAGATTCGTGAAGATTTTTCAACGTTGAAAAATGTCCACGAGAGCCCCAAGTAGCAACGAGCGGCTATTACCGTAATTCTCCGAGTTCGAATCAGGGGAAACTCGGGAGAACTCTTGAATTAGCTCGTACAGTGGGACATGTCAAGTCTCAAGTGACTTTTAGTTTAGTTTAGTTTAGTTTAGTTCAGTGATACAGCGTGAAAACAGGCACAGCGGCCCCCTGAGTCCGCATCGACCAGCGATCACCGCACACTAACACTATCCTCCACACCGTAACAATTTTACTAAAGTCAATTATTGGACAATTCTGCACATCTTTGGAGTGTGGGAGAAAACCGGAGCACCTGGAGAAAACCCACGGGGAGAACATAGAAATTCCATCCAGACAGCGTCCATGGTCAGGATCGAACCAGGGGCTCTAGCGCTGTAAGGCATCAACTCTACGGGTGTGCCACCATGCCGCCCCAAACTCTTGCAAACTTCTGCAGACGCACAAAAGAAAGCATCCTTTCGTGTTGCATCATAACTTTGGATCTGGGCTCAGCTCCGCTCAAGACCGCAAGGAATTGCAGAGAGTTGTGGATGTAGCCCAGTCCATCACACAGAGCAAATTTCTCACCATTGACTCCATCTATGTTTCGTGCTGCCTCTGAAACAGCAGGCAACATAATCAAAGTCTTGTCCCACTCCAGTCATTCCTTCTTCTCCCTGCCCCTGCCCAGCTGAAAGTACAGACGCTTTAAAACGCACACCACCAGATTCAGGAATAGCTTTTTCCCCTCTGTTATCAGGCTTCTGAACAGTCCCTCCATAAAGGGCCTGTCCCACGAGCATGCGGCAAGCGGGACCAAACCAGAAGCGGGGGCCGCGCGGATGTCGAGTGATCCCGTACGAGTTGACGTGAAGTTCGGGCGAAGTCCGCGGGAAGTTCGCGCTAGGCGTATGCCATCAAGACGCTGCGTACGGCGTCGAAACAATGCATACGGCATTGAGACGGTGCTCCGCACAATTCCATACGGCTCCGGCGATCGAAGTGGCACCGGCCTCGCGAGGCCGTACGGCTCAAGCGACCACGTTAGGTCGCGCTTGCCGCGTGCAGTGGCATGCTCGTGGGACAGGCCCTTCAGCTAGGGCACTGTCCGATTCACCTCTACCCCTCTGTAAACATTGGTCTATGGTACTGATACACTACAATGCGTTACAAGGCTAATCTATTACTATAGTCTGCACTATGTACCTTTCCATTTGATCTATCTATTGTATGTGAGTTTGATGTGAATGTCTTTATGTATGGTGTGTCTGATCTCGTTGGATAGCATGCAAAACAACGTTTTTTACTGCAGAAACAAAGAATTACAGGTGGACAAAATTGCTGGACAAGCTCAGCGGGTGGGGCAGCATCTATGGAGCGAAGGAAATAGGCAACGTTTCGGGTCTAAATCTTTCTTCAGTCTGAAGAAGGGTCTCGACCCGAAACGTTGCCTATTTCCTTCGCTCCATAGATGCTGCCCCACCCGCTGAGTTTCTCCAGCATTTTTGTCTACCTTTGATTTTCCAGCATCTGCAGTTCGTTCTTGAACAAAGAATTGCAAGTGCTGGTTTATATTCCATCCTCTGCATGCTGCCTGACCACCAACATGTCACTCCAGTAACACTTTGTGTCTATCTTTGTATAGTTTTGTTTAGTTTTTGGATACATCACAGAAACATGGGCGTTCAGGCCCAGCGCGTTCATGGTCAGCTGCAGGGGGCAGACTCCGGGACACAGAGGCAGTCAGCAGAGAGGGGGCGCTTGTCGGGCCTACCTGTATCAGGGGCACTTCAGAATTTCCAACATGCGGACTGGATTTGTACTTTGGACAATTTGCGTTTTTCTGTTTTTTTTTTTCTTTTTTCTTTTTTTAAACAGCCAAAATTGTAGTTTAGTTTAGTTTAGTTTAGAGATAAAGCGCGGAAACAGGACCTTCGGCCCACCTATTCTGTGCCAACCATCGACCCCCGCAGACTAACGCTACCTTACCCACTATTGACAATTTCCAATTGTCACAGAAGCCAATCAACCAACAAACCTGCGCGTCTTTGGAGTGTGGGAGGAAACTGGAGCACCCGGAGAAAAACCACGCAGGTCACGTGGTCAACTCCAAACAGGCAGCTAAACTAAAACTCACGTCCTGACCTGAAAGGTCACCTATCCATGTTCTCCAGAGATGCTGCCTGACCCGCTGAGTTACTCCAGCACATTTTGTCTTTCATAGAGGTAATATTTTCACACAATGGGTGGAGGGTGTATGGAACGAGCTGCTAGAGGAGGTAGTTGAAGCAGTTACTATCGCAATATTTAAAAACATTTAGACAGGTACATGGATAGGGCAGATTAGGAGGGATATGGGCCAAATGCAGTCAGGTGGGACTAGTGTAGATGGGACTGGATAGACTTGGTTTATACTCGCTAGAATTTAGGAGATTGAGAGGGGATCTTATAGAAACTTACAAAATTCTTAAGGGGTTGGACAGGCTAGATGCAGAAAGATTGTTCCCAATGTTAGGGAAGTCCAGGACAAGGGGTCACAGCTTAAGGATAAGGGGGAAATCCTTTAAAACCGATATGAGAAGAACTTTTTTCACACAGAGAGTGGTGAATCTCTGGAACTCTCTGCCACAGAGGGTAGTTGAGGCCAGTTCATTGGCTATATTTAAGAGGGAGTTAGATGTGGCCCTTGTGGCTGGGGATCAGGGGGTATGGAGAGAAGGCAGGTACGGGATACTGAGTTGGATGATCAGCCATGATCATATTGAATGGCGGTGCAGGCTCGAAGGGCCGAATGGCCTACTCCTGCACCTAATTTCTTTGTTGGTATGTTTCTATGACATGTTGGTCGGTGTGGACAAGTTGGGACAAAGGGCCTGTTTCCACGCTGTCTGACTCTATGACTCTATATAAGAAGACTGATGCATGTCCTAAAGCAAGCGTCCAATCTTGAGGAGCATCAACAAGACTGGCATCTTTCTGGACCACATTTTGCTGCAGCTTTCGATTGTAGATGTGTTGGTTTCCTCTCCAGCACAAACCCGCTGCTGCAGTGGAGGTTTGGTCAACAGCCATGAGGGATGTGATAACCAGTGTTGACAGTGGTTTGCTGGGTGTTGGTCATCTGTCCACAAATAGATTACCAGCATCGCAAGGTGTCAACCCAGAGGTCTAGCTGTGATGTTTGGTGGACTGTGTGGGGTGGGGAGGACCCATGCAGCGAAGCACTGGCGATCGCGTTTGATGCCCGGAAGTTCCGCCAATGTTTGAGTGGGCGACATTTCCTGCATACAAAAGCTCCATACCAATGGAAGGGGGAGCATCCTCCTCCCATTCCCTCCCCCCTCCCCCACAACCTCCCCCTCCCCCCCCACGCTCCCGGTCGCTACGCACCCTCGGGCTTGGTCTCTCGCAATTTCTCACTCCCAACTCTCACCAAGTGTTGGCAGCCATGGTATACACATTGGCTGATTTTACATTTTTTGAAACCGACAGAAAGATCAGTTGTGAATATGGGAAAGTTGAGGCTTTTTTCTAAACAAAAATGATATCATGCTTTTCAAAGCTGCATCAAATACTGGTTACAAATGTAGTTCAAAATCAACACTTTGAACCTGGCAGGATGACGTTTTTATGTGTTGTATCTTGTCTCACTTACTCTGGTAATGACCCTGCCACCCAATCATTTTTATGTCTCATTCCGAAACACAGCTAACAGGTTGATTTAGACAGGGACATGGATCGGACAGGTGTAGAGACAGTATCACACGGCATGGGGCGGCAGGGTGGCGCAGCCGTAGAGTTGCTGCCTCACAGCGCCGGGTTTGATCTTGTCTGTACGGAATTTGTACGTTCTCCCAGTGACCTGCGTGGGTTTTCTCAGAGATCTTTGGTTTCCTCCCACACTCCAAAGATGTACAGGTTTGTAGGCTAATCGGCTGGGTGTGAATGTAAATTGTCCCTAGTGTGTGTAGGATAGTGTTAGTGTGCGGGGATCACGGGTTGGTGCGGTAGGCCGGAGAGCCTGTTTCCGCACTGTATCTCGAAACTAGAACAAAGCCAATGAAGTGAAAGCTGCAGAAAAAATAAAGGCCTCACACTTGCTAAACATGTGAACTCAACTGGGTTTTGTCTTTGCCCTGCCTTTGCATTATCTTTCCCATTAGCAAGGGCGGCACGGTGGTTGCTGCCTTACAGCACTTGCAGTGCCGGAGATTCAGGTTCGATCCTGACTACGGGTGCCGTCTGTATGGAGTGACCGCGTGGGTTTTCTCCGAGTTCTTCACTTTTCCCCCACACTGCAGACATGCAGGTAAATTGTGGGTAAATTGGCTTGGTAAATATAAGATTCAGATTCAGGTTCAACTTTATTGTCATTGTGCAGTGTACGTTACAGAGCCAACGAAATGCAGTTAGCATCTCCCTAGAAGAGCGACATAAATATGAGCAATAAATAAATATATTTACGTGCAAACAGGCATAGTATTTTTTTCCTGGTGGGAGGAGTGTCCGGGAGGGGGGGGGGGGATGATTGGCAGTCATCGAGGTACATTGTTGAGTAATGTAACAGCCGCAGGGATGAAGCTGTTCCTGGACCTGCTGGTCCGGCAACGGAGAGACCTGTAGCGCCTCCTGGATGGTAGGAGGGTAAACAGTCTGTGGTTGGGGTGAGAGCAGTCCTTGGCGATGCTGAGCGCCCTCCGCAGACACCGCTTGCTTTGGACAGACTCAACGGAGGGGAGTGAGGAACCGGTGATGCGTTGGGCAATTTTCACCACCCTCTGCAGTGCTTTCCGGTCGGAGACAGAGCAGTTGCCATACCATACTGTGATACAGTTGGTAAGGATGCTCTCGATGGTGCAGCGGTAGAAGTTCACCAGGATCTGAGGAGACAGATGGACCTTCTTCAGTCTCCTCAGGAAGAAGAGACGCTGGTGAGCCTTCTTGACCAGTGTTGAGGTATTGTGGGTCCAAACGAGGTCATCGGAGATGTTGACCCCCAGGAACCTGAAGCTGGAAACATGTCCCTAGTGTGTGTGTGTGGGACAGTGTTAATGTGCAGGAATCGCTGGTCGGCGCGGACCCAGTGGGCTGAAGGGCCTGTTCCCGCTCCGTATCTCCAAACTAAAGTAGGTCAAGGGTTCCCAAAGTGGGGTAAATTTAGCTCCGGGTGAAATACAGAGGCAAGACCATGAGTTTCTGCGGTTGAAATACTGGATACTAAAAGCATCTCAAGTGTTCAGGTTACAGGTTATACAGATAGTATTACGTTCACACCTTTACTGCTACTGCACAGTGATATTATCTCTTGTGTGACAAAGACTACTGATCAAATCATCAGATAGTGCACAAAACCTTAGCAAACTCTAAGATTTGCAAAATTAGCAAATCTTCCTCTGTTCAATGCAACACATACCTCCCCTGTGGCTGCAGGTCTCCTCTTGGTTTTACGTAATGTGATGTTCTGAAATTAATACTGGTTCAGGTTCGACACGTTTCGATTGAGGTAGGCCGCTCATGTTCCAATCCTACACTGGGCCCGAATCTGTCACGTGCGAAAAGGATCATTTGCAGCATATCCCAATTGTCTCTGCAGCTGCAGAAAATATTGGTGTTATTGGTATTAATCCTTTTGTGCATTGGAAACAGGACAACACAAGCACAAGGTGGCACGGTGGCGCAGCAGTGGAGTTGCTGCCTTGCAGCGTTTTGCAGCGCTGGAGACTCCGGGATCGATCCCGACTACAGGTGCTATCTGTGTGGAGTTTGTACGCTCGCCCCGTGACTGGCGTGGGTTTTCTTCACTTTCCTCCCACACTCCAAAGACGTACAGGTTTGTAGGTTAATTGGCTTGGTATAATTGTAAAAAAACTGTCCCTGGTGGGTGTAGGGTCGTGTTCATGTGTGGGGTTCGCTGGTATCTGTTCATCATTAGTTGCAGACTCAGTGGGCCGAATGGCCTTCCGCGCTGTAGCTCTAAAACTAAAAAAAAACGAAAACTGAAACTCAAACAGGCCCTTCAGCCCACAATGTCTGTGCCGAACATGAAGCCAAGAGCGACCCTTATCTGCTTGCACATGATCCATAGCCCTCCATTCCCTGTACACCCATGTGTCTATCTAAAAGCCTCTCAACACCACGATCATATCTTCCACAACCACTACATTCCACCAGGCAATGTGTTCCAGACACCCTCCACCCTCTGTATAAAATAAAATCACCTCACATATCTCCTTTAAACATCATGCCTTTCTCCTTAAACCTATCCCCTTTGAGTCTTTTCCACCCTGGGAAAAAGATTCTGACTGTCTTTCTCTTCTATGCATCTCAACTCTATCAGTTTGTCGTTCCAGAGGAAAAAAATCCAAGTCGCTCCAATCTTACCCTGTGGCTAACACCCCCTGATCCAGGCCCCATTCTGGTAAACCTCCTCTGCACCCTCTCCAACGCTCCCACACTCTTCTTGTAATGTGGCAACCAGAACTGCACACTCCAAAGACATACAGGTGTGTAGGTTAATTGGCTTGGTAAATGTAAACATTGTGCCAAGTGTGTGTGTGTAGGATAGTGTTAAAGTGCGGCATTCACTGGTCGGCGTGGATCCGGTGGGCCAAAAGGGCCTGTTTCCGCGCTGTGTCTCTAAACCTGTTTTGGTTCAAAACTCTTCATGACATATAGATTTAGGAATTAGCAATGGTGGGCCAATCACTAGTGATGCTATGAAATAAAGGGTGCTCAGTGATTGGCTGGTAGTGTTGCAGCCTCACGGCGCCAGAGACCCAAGTTCAATGCTGACCATGGGTGCTGGCTGTCTGTGTGGAGTTTGTACGTTCTCCCTGTGGCCACGAAGGTTTCCTCCGGGTGCTCCGATTTCCTCCCACATTGTAGGTTCATTGGCTTCGGTAAATTGTCCCTTAGTGCAAAAGGGAATGTCGAGAAAGTGGGATGACATGGAAACAGCTGAACGAGTGATCGATGGTTGGCATGAGCTTGGTTGGCCGAAGGGCCTGTTTCCATACTGTGTCTCTAAAAAACGCGAACAAAATGGCTCCAGGGACCCAGTTTCCACACTGATCTTGGGCTCAGTTTGTCACAAGTTCGCAAGTTAGAGGAGTAGAATTAGGCCATTCGGCCCATCGAGCCTACTCTTCATTCAATCATGGCTGATCTCTGCCACCCAATCCCATTTTCCTGCCTTCTCCCCATAACCTTCGACACCCGTTCTAATCAAAAACCTGTCTATCTCCACCTTAAATATATCCACTGACTTGGCGTCCACAACGAGTTCCACAGATTAACTACCATCTGACGAAAGAAGTTCCTCCTCACCTCCTTTTTAAAAGAGCGGCCTTTAATTTTTTGGCTATGACCTCTGGTCCTAGATTTAGGTATGTTACAAAACTTACCTTCAGCGGCTCTGCAGTTTTGCCACTGGCCGTTTTTGACTTTGGCGCCTTTGAGAGGGGGACGGGATTTAAATGCTGTTTTCTCCTGCCTGTCGGTCGATCTTTGTCAGGCTGTTTAGCTGCTGAAGAATAATCAATCCGACTTGCGTTTTATCAAGTTTTTTAAAACCATTGCTGGATAATTTAATTGCTGGTGTAAATAAAAATTCGACTTCTAAAGCCATCAATGCCGACAACAGGACGGATCTCACGAACGGGACAAGGTAAGCCGTTTATTTTACATATAAATGTGCTTCTTAGAATTACTTTAATCCAAATTTTACGTTGCGAAAAGGTGTCTTTCCTGCCGATATGGGGTTTAAATTCACCGCAAATGCAACGTTACAATCGATCGCGTTCCACAAAATCCCACTCGCAAGATGATTTAAATGCCCATTAATTTACGGGAATTAAACACTAAATTCCTTCCATTTGACCTATAAATTCATGACAATGAGATTTAAAAATCATGTTATATTGTGAATTCTTGTGTGAATGTTATTTGGACACTTAGCTATTTAAAAATGTTAACCTTTTAAGAAATTGATAGATGTTTAGATCTAGTAATTGAATTTTGTAATTAGCTACAATTAGGTAACTAACTAATGATATGCTTTAATTTCAGGTCATCCAAGTAAGATTGTTTCATATTTGTTTCAGAATGCGTCAATCTATAATAACTGAAAATTTCAGTCAGTTCTCTTAATTTTTAAGAAAGTTATAGGCTTTTGACTGTCCTCGATCACAGCTTTTGTGTTAAGTCAATGGAAAAGCAAGATGCTAATTTCCGAGTATGAAAATGGCCATATCTTTTTTAATACTGAAGATATGAAAGTGAATTAGGTGTCAAATTAAACTTATTTTTATTCTTTATCTGATGGGATAAATTGCAGCCTTAATTTTTTTAATCTGAAAATGTTGTAACATTGCTATTAGACTCTCCCACCAGTGGAAACATTCTTTCCACGTCCACTATATCTATACCTTTCATTCTTCTGTAAGTTTCAATGAGGTCCCCCCTCAACCTTCTAAACTCTAGCGAGTACAGGCCCAGTGCCGACAAACACTCATCATATGCTCACCCACCCATTGCTGGAATCATTCTTGTAAACCTCCTCTGGACCCTCTCCAGAGCCAGCACATCCTTCCTCAGATATGGGGGACAAAACCTGCTCACAGTACTCCAAATGCGGCTTGACCAGCGCCTTCGAGAGCCTCAGCATTACATCTCTGTTTTTGTATACAAGCCCTCTTGAAATCAAAGCTAGCATTGAGTTTGCTTAATGTTAGCATTACATTTGCCTTCCTTATTACCAATTCAACATGTAAATTAACTTTTTGCGAGTCCTGCACCAGCACTCCCATGTCCCTTTATACCTCCGATTTCTGGATTCTCTCCCCATTTAGAAATTAATCTTATGCATTATTCCGCACTCAGCTACACTGAATTTCATCTGCCACTTCCCTGCCCACTCTCCTAACCTGTCCAAGTCCTTCCGCACAGTCCTTGCTTCCTCTGAATCAGGGTCCCGACCCGAAACAACGCCAATTCCTTCTCTCCATAGATGCTACCTCACCCGCTGAGTTACTCCAGCATTTTGTGTCTACCCTCAATTTAAACAGCATCGGCAGTTCTCTCTTAAATAAACCTTGCTTCCTCTACACTGCCTGCCCCTCGGTTGGCTGAGTGGATTCTCATTGAGAGCTCTGGCTTATACCTACATCCCAAAGACATTCTGGTAGGTTAACTGCATAGGAAGGAACTACAGATGCTGCTGGCCTGTCCTAGCTTAATGTCCTTACCTGGAGCTCGGAGAAGCAGCAAGCGGAATCTGAGAGAAGAGACTATGGGCTTGAAAGTCCATGGGGAAGAAGGTGCGTGAGAGGGGAAAACAGTTTAAAAAGTGCATAGATACAGGATAAGGGGATAACATTTAGTGCAAGGTAAAGCCAGTAAAGTCCGATCAAAATGTCCGAAGGAACTGCAGACGCTGGTTTAAACCAAACAGAGACACAAAGTGCTGGATGAGCAGTGGGACTCTGAGATCTACAGTCTGCAACAGAGGAGGAGGCAGAAACCTTCCTCCTATTTGGAGAGAACATGGATGAGCATTGAAGCGACTGTACTTATTAGCAAATGCTCTCAAAGGCACTTGATCAGCGACGGACTGGCCAGGGTGTCAGCTTGCCCGATGGCAAGTGGGCCCCCTTTGTCTCCTGGCAACCAACATTTTTAGACCCAGTCCGCCACTGCACTTGATCAAAAGGTCATAGGATCATTGGTGAGAGGAGAAGATTAGGGCCATTCGGCCCATCAAGTCTACTCCGTCATTCAATCATGGCTGATCCATCTCTCCTTCTTAACCCCCTTCTCCCCATAACCTCTAACACCCGCACTAATCAAGAATCTATCTATCTCTGCCTTTAAAATATCGATGGCCTCCGCACCCTTCTATCGATCTGTGTTGTCGGTTCAATAAGTCCCACGGTGGCATTCATTTCTATCATTTTGTGACCCTTATAAAAAGGATGATGGGGACTTTGTATCATTCCCCCCCCCCCCCCCCCCCCCCCCCCCCGAGTAGAAGATTGCCAAATGTGACCGGTGGCTGCAAATGCGACTGCAAGAAATTGCAGCGAATCGTGGACGCAGCCCAGACCTTCGCACAAACCAACCTCCCTTCCATCGACTCCACCTCATGCTGCCTCGGCAAGGCCAGCAGCATAATCAAGGACCATTCTCATCCCGGTCACTCCCCCTTCTCCCCTCTCCCATCGGGCAAGAGGTACAGAAGTGCGAAAACGCAGATTCAGAGACAGTTTCTTCCCAGCTGTTATCAGCTGTGAATCATCCTACCACAGCCAGAGAGCAGTGCTGAACTACTATCTGCCTCATTGGTGACCCTTGGACTATTCTCATTAAGATTTTGCAGCCTTTTCCTTGCACTAAAAGTATTCCCTTCTGTATCCAGTTCAAGTTCAAATTCTGAGGCTATGGCCTCTGGTCCTAGACTCTCCCACTAGTGGAAACATCCTCTCCACATCCACTCTATCCAAGCCTCTCACTAGGTGATCTTTCCATGGTACATTTATCTTTGCATTCTGCAAAATTAACCTCAACCTATTTAGTTAGAGCTGTGAGAAGTTTGTATGTGACACAATGTGCCGTGATGATGAGATAAGGTTAACACCATTGATGCTGTTGGAAGGGACATGTTGGTAGGACTTACCCTATCAGTCACTGCAGGCTGCGATTATGCATTCTGCAATGAGTTAAGATTCTGTGGTAAGCCTCACAACATCTAAGATGATGCACTTACAATGGATTGCAGCAATATGCAGCGAGCCGTAATGTCCAAATGTTGGAGGCATTTTAGTCACCATTTCATACAAATAGTTACGGAGTCATTGTGACCCAACCTGCCCATGCCAACCAACATGGCCCCATCTGCACTAGTCCCACCTGCCTGTTTTTGGCCCATATCTCTCTAAACCCACCCTGTCCAAGTACCTGTCTACATATTTACTAAATTTATAGTTCATACATTCTAGGAGCAGAACTAGGCCACTTGGCCCATCAAGTCTACTCCGCCATTCAATCTATCTTTTCCTCTCAACCCCATTCCCCTGCCCATAACCCCTGACACCTGTACTAATCAAGAATGTATCTGTCTCTGCCTTAAAAATATCCACTGACTTGGCCTCCACAGCCTTCTAGCGGCATGAATTCCACAGATTCACCACCCTCTGACTAACAAAATTTGTCTTCATCTCCTTTCCAAAGGAACGTTGTTTAATTCTGAGGCTATGGTCACCACAGACTCTCCCACTAGTTAGCTGCTGCCAAATTGCAAGCAGATTATCCTGAAATGCTTTTTCATTTATTATATTTTGGGATGGGCACAACCGGAAAAGCATTTCCCTAACAGCTCCTGTGAAGGCGGGCATCTATATTCCTGAACTTGTGCAAAGGTTCTAGAATGTAGACCACCAGGGTCGCCGGGGCGATGGCTGCCCTGCCTGCAGTCTGTTCATTTTTCCATTCTTTTTGTTGTTTTTTAGTGTTGTTAAAAGTTTGTGTGGACGTTCTTCGGTTTGTTTTATGAGGGGGAGGGGGGAGGGGATCAGGGGAATCTTTTTTTTTTCAAGTTCTTACCTTGCTGAAGATGTGATTAATTTTCGGATCACATTCTCCAGGCTCTGCGGCCTACCATCGCTGGAGCTGGAGGCCTCCTCAGACTGCCGTGAGCCCCATCGCGGGGCGCGGACTTAACATCGAAGCTGATCCCTTGCCTGGGATCGCTCCCACCGCGACCACCGCGGACTTCAGCATCAAGAGCTCGCAGTCTTCGGGAGAGGCCAGTTGGGAGCTCCAATGTCGCAGAAGGTTCGACCAGCCCCGACACGAGGTTCGATTGTCCATCGCGCGGGGGGAGCTGACATCCCCCCGATGCGGAAGCTGATTGCCTCGACGAGGAGGGCCCGAACACCACCGGCTGCGGGAGTCAAGACCGTCCCGTCAACGGAGGCCCACGACCGAGGAAGAACAAAAGGAAGAGACTTCAACTTTATTTCACCTTCCATCACAGTGAGGAATGTGTAGGAGTCACTGTGGTGGATGTTCGTGTTAAAATGTGTTTTTGAATGATCTGTTGCTTTAAATTGTATGACTCACCTGGCCAACGAAATTCCTCGTATGTTGCAAAAACATACTTGGCGAATATAGTGTGATTCTGATTCTGATTCTGTTCAGATGCAGTTAAACTGTTTACAGATACGGCATGAAGACAGGCTCTCCGGCCCACCATGTTCAAGCCAACCATCGATCATCGGGTGAGGCAGCATCTATGGAGAGAAGGAATAGGCCACGTGTGTGAAGAAAGGTCTCGACCCGAAACGTCGCCTATTCCTTCTCTCCATAGATGCTGCATCACCCGCTGAGTTCCTCCAGCATTTTTTGTCTCCCTTCGATTTTTCCAGCATCTGCAGTTCTTTCTTAACCATTGAACATCCATTCACGTCGGTTCTATGTTATCCCACTTTCTCATTCCCTTCACACGGGACATTTTTACAGAGGCCAATTAACCCCCAACAACCCCACACATGGAGAGCACTGTGGTGCAACAATAGAGCTGCTACCCTACAGCACCAGAGATCTGAATAGAATAGAATAGAATAGAATAGAATAGAATAGAATAGAATAGAATAGAATAGAATGCCTTCATTGTCATTCAAACAAACAAAGGTTTGAACAAAATTGTGCTCCATAACAGCGGAAAAAAAACCCCACACAATTAACACAATTCCACTCAAACATCCATCACAGTGAATCTCCAAACACCTCCTCCCTGTTCTTCTCCTGTGGTCAGGCAGTCAAATTGCTGCGTCGAGGCGATCGAGGCTTTTGATGTTAGGATTAGGAAAGTAGGGGATATGTATGAAGTGGGCAAACTGTTATCATTTCAACAATTAAAATTAAAATTTAAATTGAAGGATAATCAATATTTTAAATATATACAGGTATGTGACTTTATGAAGAAATATACACATAGATTTCAAACTATATTTTTAGACCCTTTAGAAGAAGCAATGAATATTAAGGCTGATTCACAAACATTAATATCATACTTTTATAATAATATATTAAATAGAGAATCACCCTCAACAGAAGCACTAAGGGAAGATTGGGAACATGAGCTAATGATAAAGATCTCGAAGGATAGATGGGAAAAGTATTTGATGAATACACATAACTGTTCTATTAATGCAAGACATAATTTAATTCAATTCAAATTATTACATAGACTATATTATTCAAAAAACGAGGTTGAATAAATTTTATCCAAACGTCTCTCCCAGATGCGATAAAATGTTTGTTTCAAAACGCTAATATAACACATTAATTTGTAGGATGTACAAAGTTGAATAAATTTTGGAGTGATATATTTGATATATTTACAAAGCTTTTCAAGTCAAGAATAGAACCCAAAACGGAATGGATTATTTTTGGAATAATAGGAGAAGATACCAATTTAAATAAAGATCCAAAATGTTTTTTTTAATTATGGGTTAATAATTGGAAAGAAATTGATACTTAAATTTTGGAAAAATACAACCATACCCACTGTTAAAATGTGGATTAGGAATATGATGGACATAGCACGCCTTGAAGAAATGAGACTCCGACTAATAGATAAATATGACCAATTCTTAAGGAGTTGGTCTCCTTTCATCGACTTTTTGGAATCATGTGATGCAGCGGTACCGTAAAGATTGCTGATTTCAGTTCATGACGCGGATAGATCTACATCTCCGAATACAGATTTGAAAAATTCTCTTTTAAGGGGCCTTCTCTTCTATTTCTACTTTCCACTTTCTCTCTTTCTTTTTTTATTTTTTATATACACACTTCACGTTTTTCTACTCTCTACCATTTATTTTTCCACTTTTTCCTCTTTCTATTGTTTTCTTTTTCTTGTCTTGCTTACTTTCTTCTCATAACATAAAACTAGAGGTTGTACATAGAATGGATTACGGTATTACATAGTTGGCACCTAAAATTAGGTTCCACTGTACTGTTTTGTGCTGTATTAACTTCTAATAAAATAAACAAAACAAAAAAACAAAAACAAAAAAGTGCCCGGCGGGTGATGGTAAGTCCCACGGCCGATTAAGCCGCACCGGGCGATGTACAGCCCTGTGATGTTTAATGTAACCATCGCAATGTTTAAGAAACAGTTGTAGGGTACATGAATAGGATGGGTTTGGAGGGTTATGGACCAAGTGGGACTGGGGTAGCTGGGACATTGTTGGCCGGTGTGGGCGAGTTGGGCCGAAGGGCCTGTTTCCACAGTGTGTTATTCTATGACTCCTAAAATCGTAGAGATCTTGATGGTAGACCTCCACGGTATGGTAGATGGTCAAGTACATGATTACAGTGCATTTAGTTAGCTGGTACACATTGCAGTAGTTACGAGTTGGTGATGACGAGAATTAATGTTTAGGGTAGTGCCATTTAAGCGGGTGCTTCTTGATTATTGGAGGTGCACTCATCTTAACGAGTGGAGAATACCCTCTCAGACGTTTTTTCTTTTGAGATATAGCAAGGAAACAGGCTCTTCGGCCCACCGGGTCCGTGCCGATCAGCGCTCCCCCGCACATTAACACTATCCTACACCCACTAGGGACAGTTTTTACCTTTGCCAAGCCAATTAACCGACACACCTGTACGTCTTTGGAGGAGAGGAACCCGAAGATCTCGGAGAAAAACCCACGCAGGTCACGGGGAGAACGTACAAACTCCGTCCAGACAGCACCCGTAGTCAGGATCGAATCCAGGATTCTGGCGCTGCATTCGCTGTAAGGCGGCAACTCTACCGCTGCGCCACCGTGACCGCCGGCTTCTGACCTATTGCTTTGCAGACGGTAGGAAGTTGACAGTATGTGACTTCACAAGGTAGGCAAAAATGCTGGAGAAACTCAGCGGGTGAGGCAGCGTCTATGGAGCAAAGGAATAGGTGACGTTTCGGGTCTACCGTCGATTTTTCCAGCATCTGCAGTTCCTTCTTAAACATTACTCACTTCACAATGTCCGTTCTCTGGCCAGCACCCTACAGCCACTGAAAAAGCTACTTATCTTAACTACTAAACCAGGTTCGCTTCTTAACAAACAGACACCACACAAACTGTTGGTAGACCAGTTCAAAACTTTACTTAACATCGGCCGATGGAAGGGAGGGAGAACTCCAGTCAAGTGACCAACACAGACACTTGACTGTGCTCAGTCACCTTTTTTGAACAACAGAATTACATTGCTTTAAATAGGTTTTTTGTCCCCTTATCACATTCCACAGACATTAGTCATGGTCAGAAGTACTGGAAAAGGTTTCCACAGAATGCATCACATCAAACCTTTTTTTTTACATGGTACAAGATATACTAAAAACATTGCCATTTGCCTTATCTCCAAATAGACCACCCCTAGCTCTTTTCGCTGCTTCCTCTGTCATTTGGTCCCTCATAAACATAGGTCATTTGTTTACAAAGATGTGACTGTTTATTTCTCTCTTCCTTTATTGCCTCCTCCCCCATAAACATTAGTTATTTGTTTTATGGCATCTTACTTTCAAAGATATCTCTCTAGCTCCTTCACTTGGGAGACAATGTTATCTCACACACCCCGCAACCTGATTTGACACTAAATATAAGCTGTAAGCTAGCCCAGAAACCAATTTAATATCTTCTTATATTTTTAACTAAAACTCGGCTTCATCATTCCATCCTTTTATCAAAATTTTGATAACAACTACAGTCCTTCCTGAGTACATACGAAAGACCATAAGCATCTCATCAGACAAATTAATAGTACACTAGTAACCCAATCAATTCATAGTGGACAATCGTTTCACAAGTCCCTCCAAACATTTTAAATGGCCACCAACCTCCCCCGGACGTGACACTAATATACTACCATAGGACAGGAAAAGGATCATAAAAATTGCTCAGCCTTTATTCGGCTTCATTTGGATTTCCCTTGTGCTGGTGTAACTGGTTCATGCTTCTCTTGTGTGGCACTGCATTTGCAACATAACAATGCCCTCTCACAAATATACTGTTTCCTTAAAATACACCAGTGCCTTGGTTGTGGCAAAAACAGGTAGATTTAACTGGCCTTTGCAGACCTCTTACTGTCTGTAGTCAGGGTATCTTTGCTGCGCTTGTCATGTTTGACTTCAATCTTGTTTAAAAGGAGGTGTGTACCATCCTTTAAATGTGGGTTAGTCTGCAAGTTTGCCATTCTGAAGAAAGTTCAGTCCATGTGGGCTGGGCCACCCCAGAATAAAGGAAGCATCAATAGCCCATCGTCCTTGTTTCCACAAACTGTTCACAGTCAATCAAATGTATCCAGCGACGATGATCTTACATCTTTACAGCAGTTCATGTTGTTAGCAACACTTGGTTGTTCTTTTCAATACAGTTTCAATTTCTTCTTGTCCCAGCACCCCCGTCATCGTATAGCTTTTATGGCTCCCAGCAAAGCTCCTCCAACCTGGGAATGTAGATCTGGCAAGACATGGGTTAATTGCCGACCATACATAATTAGTTAATTGCCCAGGGCCTGTTGGTGGCTTCCCCCCCCCCCCACTCTCCAGGGGCAATTAAAAGTTGTAAATCTTGTTCACCAGCTGAGTTTCTCCAGCACTTTTGTCTACCTTTGATCCTTCAGTATCTCCAGTCCCTTCTTAACACTTCCCTGTGAATTTATTCTTTAATCCGATTATATCCGAAGAGGCTCTCCCCACCTAAATATTCAATTCTCCAAATATGTTCTCTTCCCCAATCTACTTTATCTTCTCACCTTTCATCCCTCATTGTGAGTTCCCTCAAACCTCCTTTTGTAAGTCATAAGACAATTTTTCATCTACCTTCATTTCTCGCACACAGCACATGCTTCAACATCTTTTTGTTTGCTTCAAAACAGTAATCTTGCTTCATTTGCATTTTAAAAGACAACCTCTGTTATCATATCAAAACAATCTTTGCCAAAAGAACTCATTCAGAATCAGTAATCAATAATACATTCACTTTTCTCTGTAAATTTAACATTTCCAATCTCATTTAACACTTTAATCGGGATGAGTCTTTTTTTTTTAACTTGATTCAACAGATCTATAATCAAACAACACATTTTATCCATCGAGTATAGCTCCACCCCCCATTCATGTCTGTTTCTTAACGGACACACCATAAACTTTGTAGATTTGCATTTTAAAGGACAACTTCTTAAAAAGTGACACACAACTTTGCTCATTGCTTCTAATTTCACACATTCCACATACAAAAAACATTGTTTTTACAATCAGTACATATACAAAACCATTGTTTTACCAGCAGTATATAATATTTCATCTTCAAAGACGTCTCTTTGTAATTTACTTTCCCTTTTTCTGACAAGACTTCTGTTTACCAAAATCCTGGTTACCTAACCCTAATTGGACATTGATCCAGATCATGATTAGTCAGACTCCCCTTGACTTTTCAGTCTCCCTATCCTATCCTCATTTCTCCATTCAATTTTCCTTCATCCCCAATTTTTTATAACAGAGTTGCTCGTCAGAAAAAGGATTTACCTCCTGGGGGTAATTTTGTTTTGCAATCCCCATTGACTCTTTCCACCATCCCAGATACCTGTGGGTGGTGTGTACAGTGAATTTCTGTTAGATATATTAAAATGTGCACATTTTTCCTTAGTAATAGTGGTTGGTAGAGCTTCACTCCACCTACTAAATAAATCTAAAATTACTACGCAACATTTATAACACTGGGCCCTTGGCATTTCAATAAAATCAATCTGTATGCATTCAAATGATCGTGATGGCATTGGCTAAAATGGTTTGCCTGGATTATTTCATTAGCAAAATTTTACATTCAGAGGCCTGCTCAGTGCCTCATCAAATTTTTCGGGTTGTCACCACATTTCCTTTGTTATCCTATAATTCCCTCCTTACCAGCATGGGTAAGACGGGTAAAAATGTATCGTATACACCAACTTGTCCAAGCGGGGTGTGCTGAATCAATGGCACAGCCCACTTGTTTCCATAGTTATTATTATATACAAGAGGCGTCCCTCTAATATACATACCTCCCTCATATCTGGCAGGACCGTTCTATTTGCTAGCATCTTTTCAGCTGCTGTCACTATGCATTTGGATGTACAGGCTGCACTGTTTGGATACACTATCAGCAACCCATTGCCTTTTGCTATAGAGTCCCCAGCACCAGTGTGTGCAGTACATTTAATAATGATCAGCTGTTCTGGTAGCATCAATGCCTTAACAAATTACACACAGAAAGGCATTCCCGTGCTCCCAATCCTGGAGAGCTTTGTAAGGTCAGAACTTCAAGTTATAGGGATGTTACTGACGGAACTGTCCCAGGTAAAGATGCCATTGCTACTGGTGGACATCTCTCAAGATTATCTAACTCCTCCTCATCTTCATTACCAAATAGGGTCGTCGTGCCAGACATAAAGTCTCGTCCAGAGGATTTACCAGTACTGGGTTTATTTTTTACGAACCATCACCTGTTTCTCACCTCCTGTCTGTCTTTTATTTCAATTCTCTTGTTCCTCTGCCCACTGGCATTCTAGTTGCAATAATTTCCATCCTTTCCTAGTGCTATCCTAGTTTCTTAACTCTATCTAGCAAAGTTACCAAACTGTGAGATTTAAAAAAAATCAAATCTGCAATTTATCCCATCAGATAAAGCATAACAATAAGTTTAATTTGACACCTAATTCACTTTCATATCTCAAGTAATAAAAAAATTATGGCCATTTTCATACTCGGAAATTAGCATCTTGTTCCCTATTGATTTTCTATGGACATAACAAAAAAGCTGTGATCATGGACCGTCAAAAGCCCATAACCTTCTAATGAAAATTAAGAGAACTGAATGAAATTTTCAGTTATCATAGATTGAACCCTTCTGACATAAATATAAAATAATCTTACTTGGATGACCTGAAATTAAAAGCATATAATTAGTTAGTTACCCAATTGTAGCAAATTGCAAACTTCAATTACTAGATCTAAACATCTATCCATTTCTTAATAAATGATTAACATTTTTAAACAGCCTAAGTGTCCAAATAATATTCACAAATAATTCACAACAAAACATGATTTTTAAATCTCATTTACATCAATTTATAGGCCAAATAGAAGGAATTTAGTGTTCAATTGCTGTAAAGTAAAGTCTATTTTAAATCGGCTTTCTAGTGGGTTCCTGTCTTCCTTTCCCATATCAACACCTCTGCTTATTTAATTGTCTCAACATACCATGTGCCCCCTACAGGCCAGGCTTCATCCCCCAACCATTTGGTCAACTCGTAACTTAACATTCTAAATTTCTTATTATACATAGGATTCAAATAACACATATATTGGACCGGTATCCAGAGCATTCCCCATAGATAGATAGAAAGAGAGAGAGAGAAAACAGGCTTCTTAATTCCGAATCGTTCCAAATATATCAACCAGGCTGACCCACTAAATGAGACCCCAGTTTCTCAACTTGGCTGACTTTTTAATTCCTTAATATACGACCCAAGTGTCTCAACGAAGCAGACCCGCTAACCGAGACCCCAGTTTCTTTTCAACTTGGCAGACTTCTTAATACTGTAATATACAACGTCACTTATTTCTCAACCCGACAACTCTTCGGATGTCTCAATAAGCCAGACACACACCTCAACCCCCGTATCTCAACCCGACAAATCACGGATATCTCAACAAGGCTGATGAGCCCTTAGTAGAGAGAGAAAAAGAGAAAACAAAGAGAGATAGACAGAGAGAGGAAACACTCACGTCCTTCTTAACAATATACATAAGACCTTTCTTAAAAATACATGCACAATTCTGTCTTAAAAATACATACATAATATCCCTTCTTAAAAAAAAAACCATATAAAGCCCAACTGGTCTGACCTTAGTCTGTTTCTAAGAACCTCGGCAGGGAACCAATTCAATTTCTGATGAAGGATCACAGATGTTCCCGGGAGTTTCTAGGGAGTCGGTCTTACAAGGGGGCCGATAGAGCTCAGTTATCTCCCTTCCCAATCCCGGCAACCTCCGCATACCTCTTGCACAGTCAGCCGTTGATGTGGTCCAGCGAGGCCTGCATAACTACACGCCAATGAAAAGCTACTTATCTTAACTACTAAACCAGATTCGCTTCTTAATAAACAGACACCACACAAACTGTTGGTAGACCAGCCGTTCAAAACTTCAAAACTTTAAAACGTTTACGGGTAACATTAACATCGGCCGATGGAAGGGAGGGGAGACTCCAGTCAAGTGACCAACACAGACACTTGACTGTGCTCAGTCACCTTTTTTGAACAACAGAATTACATTGCTTTAAATAGGGTTTTTTGTGTCCCCTTATCACATTCCACAGACATTAGTCATGGTCAGAAGTACTGGAAAAGGTTTCCACAGAATGCATCACATCAAACCTTTTTTTTACATGGTACAAGATATACTAAAAACATTGCCATTTGCCTTATCTCCAAATAGACCACCCCTAGCTCTTTTCGCTGCTTCCTCTGTCATTTGTGTCCCTCATAAACATAGGTCATTTGTTTTACAAAGATGTGACTGTTTATTTCTCTCTTCCTTTATTGCCTCCTCCCCCATAAACATTAGTTATTTGGTTTATGGCATCTTACTTTCCAAAGATATCTCTCTAGCTCCTTCACTTGGGAGACATGTTATCTCACACACACCCGCGCAACCTGAGGAAAGCCTAATTTGACACTAAATATAAGCTGTAAGCTAGCCCAGAAACCAATTTAATATCTTCTTATATTTTTGAACTAAAACTCGGCTTCATCACCACAGTATTTTCCGTTGGCTTGTCCAACTGGGTTTTCTGTTCAATACCAACCCTCAGGATGTTGGAGGTTTAACAGCTGTAATTCCAATGAAATTCAAGGGTAAGTTGATTAGTCATAGGAGCCCATTCAGCCATTCAGGCCCATCGAGTCTACCCCCGCCATTCAATCATGGTTGATCTATCTCTCCATCACAACCTCATTCTCCTGCCTTCTCCCCTTAACCTTCAACACCCAGACTAATCAAGAACCTGCCAAATCACCGCTTGAAAAAACCCCGCACTGATTTTTGTCCTCCACAGCCTTCTGTGGCAGATGAATTCTTCCACAGGTTCACCACCCACTAACCAGAGAAAATTCGTCAGCATCTTCAGGGCTTTGTGGGCCACAAGGTGGCGCAGTGGTAGAGTTGCTGCCTTTAAAGCCCTGTCCCACAGTACAAGTTCATTCCAAGAGGCTCTCCCGAGTTTTAAAAAGAATCAAACTCGTGATAAGCACGGAGAATGAACGTAGCGGGTACGTCGGAGCTCTCGGGACATCTCGTGGCGGCTCGTAACGCTAACGGCAGGTATTCGGGAAGACTCGCTAACGGCAGGTAAGCACGGGAAGACTCTTGAAGACTTTTCATCTTGTTGAAAAATGTCCACGAGTGCCCTGAGTACCGACGAGTGGCCGTTACCGTAAATCTCCGAGTTCGATCAGGCAAACTCGGGGAGAACTCTTGGCATGAACTCGTACCGTGGGACAGGGCTATTACAGCGCCAGCGACCCAGGTTCGATCCTGACTGACCAGGTGCTGTCTGAATGGAGTTTGTACGTTTCTCTCTATGACTCTGTGGGTTTTTTCCCCGGGTGCTCCGGTGTCCTCCCTCCACAATTCCAAATATGCACGTTTGAAGGCTAATTGGCTGGTGCGGTAAAAATGTAAATACTTCCCCCTTGTGCTGTAGGATAGTGCTAGTGTACGGGGGAGATCACTGGTCAGCGCAGACTCGATGGGCCGAAAGGTCTGTTTCCGCGCTGTATTTCTGAACTAAATGAAACTCCATTCAAATTCTGCTTTGATGACAAGGCACTTACGTTCACCTCGTCACTGGACTTCAGGAACCCTCGGTGGAGTACTGTCCCAAACACCAACAAAGATGCCAAGTGGAAATGGTTGACAATACACAATAGGTGCAGGAGTAGGCCATTCGGCCCTTCGAGCCAGCACTGCCATTCAATGTGATCATGGCTGATCATCCCCAATCAGTACCCCGTTCCTGCCTTCTCCCCATATCCCCTGACTCCGCTATCTTTAAGAGCCCCATCTAGCTCTCCCTTGAAAGCATCCAGAGAATTGGCCTCCACTGCCTTCTGAGGCAGAGAATGGCACAGATTTTACAACTCTCTGTGAGGAAAAAAAGTGTTTCCCTCGTCTCCGATTCTAAATGCTCTTACCCCTTATTCTTAAACTGTGGGCCCTGGTTCTGGATTCCCCCCCCCCCTAACATCGGGAACATGTTTCCTGCCTCTAGCGTGTCCAAGCCTCTTAACAATCTGTATGTTGCCTATTTCCTTCGCTCCATAGATGCTGCCTCGCACCCTGCTGAGTTTCTCCGCATTTTTGTCTACCTTCGATCAATTCCAGCATTCCTGCAGTTCCTTCTTGAACACAATGAAATTCTTACGTTTGCTGCAGCACATTAGAGCATGTACATACAGTACACTGTCCAACCATATGATAAACGATATGAATAGTGTGAGGGGGGTTGTACAAGCAGACCCGCCTCTCTGGCCCCCACGCAAATCAAAACTCCCTCTCTCACACACACACACACACACACACACACGTGTAAAACGGCACCTCCTGTTACCAGCGCCGCTCGCCGGCTCCCTGCTCTCTGCTGCCGGCCCGGTGCTGTCCCTGGGGCGGCGGAGTGATGTGTGCTGCAGTCGCCGGTTTGACCAGCAGCGATCCCCGCTGCTGAGGAGGAGGAGGAAGACACTTGACCCACAGAATGGCCCGCGTTGTCCTGCAACTTCTCCTCGCCCCTCCCGCACTCTGTCCATAGCCCCTCTGTTGTTCTTGTAGGCTTTACCCCAAGCAGCAGAAACTGCCAACATGCGCCGCTGCCCGGATCTCAGGGTAAGTCGCAGTGTGGCAAGAGTTTTCAATCTTTCCATGAAAGGCAGCGGTTCTGGTCAATGTGTAAAATCAATGTGATGGAGTAACTTCAAGTGTGGGTCAGGCTCCATATCTGGCGATTGGACACACAGTGGTGGAGTAACTCAGTGGGTCAGCGGCAGCATCTCTGGAGAACAGGAGAGGCACGGTTTCTGGTCGAGACCTTTCTTCAGACTGCTGGGACTAGTTTAGATCTATGGTTTAGATGCAGTAACAACTGACAAAAAAAACCTTAGTGCCGAGGGGAA